>NW_007726280.1:82387-182691 GCF_000696425.1 Galeopterus variegatus | reverse complement strand
AGAATCATACAATATGTAGAATCTTTCAAATTTCCTGAGCATTATCATTTATAAACTCTCTTTTAAGGACAGATTTTCATATAACTATAATGATACAATAAGTGTTATGTTATTTTAACAGTCACATTCAAGGTGAACAAGTGTGATTTCAAATAAGAAGAATTTTAAAAGGATGTAATACTTCATTATTTAAACTAAACTAATAGGTTAATTAGAGTGAAAACTTGATAGATATCCCAAAAATGGAATTTCTAGATGAAAAGCGGCTCTATTTCAAACTGACTTCAAGTGAGCACTGTATGCTTGCACTTTGTAGGGTTTATAGTCAAACAGATGGAAATGAAGAACTCTAGCTTAAATACTTTTTTCAGCAAATCACCAGGAGGGTGGAGGCCTTAGGAAATTTATATGGCTCTACTTTGCTTCCGTTTTTTAGTCTCTTAAATGGTAATGCAAATACTTAGCTAAATCTGCATTTAATGAGTATTGATATAAAGGAATTCATGTTTATAAAACTGGACAAAAAAGAGTGTTGAAGTAATTCCTCTCAATTTTACCCAATGACTCTACCGTTGCCATGAATTACAAGGGAAGAATGAAAGAAAGGAGTATACAATGATTTTCTTTATCCACATAGCACCCAATATAGAGTACAGAGTTGATGTTTAATGCTTTTCTATTTACATTTAATTGAGAAAAGAATCCTTTATTAGGGTGCTTTAAGCTTGAAAGATATGTAAGGGAGTCTAGTTATTGTTCTAATCCTTATCATCTAGAACGGCCAAAATAAAGCAAAAGAGTTTCAACTCAGTACAGAGAGTTTAAAACATTACAAATTTTCCCTGCATTTACAATTTAGATGGATTTGCACAAACATGCAGAGCTATAGCATATGAACTCTTCTACGAATAAAACAGGAAGGAGGAACTGGCAGAGTAGTAACAACTGTGTGCTAACTCTAGTGGTCAGAAGTTTTATCCCTCACTTGGGGCATATCTATGAGGGGAAACCATCCAACTGTAGCTTTTCAATCCCTTTTCACTTAAATATCATTAAAAATGTTTTTGTCCTGCTCAGTCTGTTCTGTTACCTGACAGGTCAAAATATTTTATCACATATTTTTCTGATATAAATTTCCTAAATGCTGAATATCCAGACTTATTCTGTGTTTGGAAACTGGACTGAAGCATTCCCTAAAATATTAGAATGTTTGCTTTCAAACTTCCTACTATATATCTTTAATCACATCACCTTTCTGAATTCTAAGGTAGCTCATTATAACACATACACATGCAGATATATGATACATAATATCAAACAAAAAATACTTTAAAACTCCAGTTTGGTAAAACAGAAATAGAACACCCTGTCATTATTTTAAACCATTACATTTTATGAACAGTTTATTTAACCTGATGAGTGCATTAATTTGTGAGGTTGGAGCTAATGACTGTTGCTGGAAATCTTACATAAGGAGAGAAAGAAGACTGAACCAGTTTTGTAATTCTAGGGTCCTGGGATCCTACTGAAACATTTCTGTGAATATAGCTGAATATCTTACAATCAAATGACTTAAACACAGTGATTAACAGGGTTTATGTGAGACAAGCCAACTCTCCCAACTTTCAGCTATTACCTTAAAGCCAAATGAAAATCAAATTTCCAAAAAAAGAATCCAGTTTACTCAATGTTTTAATTTATAGGTTGATATAAACTTCTTCTGCTTTATTGACTATAATGACAAGACAGATTTCCAAGCACTAGGAATTGAGCTCATATTTTGCAAACTTCTCTAATGTGCCTATATTTCTTTAGTCTCCACCAGACTTCAAACATTAAAAAAAAAAAAAAGAAATGTTTTCAGAGAAGCTAGGGTAATATATTTACTTTACCAAATACTGTGTTAGCAATGTTGGGGATTCCACAGTAAACAAAAGAGACAAAAATCACTGAATTCAATGATTTACACTCTAGTAAATTAAACCCGTCCCTCAGAAGCACTGTAGGCAACAAAACTAGAATGGAAATGACTGCTTATTGGCATGTTGAAAGTTTTTATCTATTCTGATGATGATTCAGCTGATATTTGTAAAAATGTAACACATGCCTGCCTCATTCTAGGGTCCTGGGATTCTACTGAACCATCTCTGTGAGTATAGCTGAATATTTCACCAAGCAAATAACTACCTCTTTAACTCATTTACTATTCACAACAACCCTGAGAATATATATTTTGCCCTTTATACAATTTTTAAAAAGCTGGGGGAAAAAGGTATTTTGAATACAAGATAACAGAGCAAGTAATTTATAGTGGAAACTCTAATCCAAGGTTCTGATTTTGTAAGTGTAGCTCTCTCCATTAGCTCACACCTCATCTAATCCTAGCTGTAATAGTCCTGACAAGTTCTACCTCACTTTTAAAAGTCAAGAAAAGAGTCAGAGGGGTTGAGTGAAAGCTGATTAAGAGAAAAGCCAGCATTTCCCCTCAAAGCACAGCCCCATGGTTGGTATCCTCAAAACAATCTTTGAATCAGTGTACGCCTCTTTCTCCATTGGGTACCCAGTAATAGGTCACTCTAATCAACTCTTTATTCAACCTTCTTCTTCATTAGAAATCACAACCTCCCAAGCCCACCCAGCAAAGTTAACTCACCTTCCCATTCCCCCATTAGCACTGAAGCATTTTTACAGCTGAAAATGAAAAGACAGGATACAAACCAGTACAGAGAATCTAATATCATAAAGATTCAGGATGGAACTAAAATAGAAATACAGCATTCCCAATGTTGATGGACATTTCTTCACTTTTCATTTGTAGCAAGAAAATTGACAATTCATTCAAATAAAATATGTGTTTGCATTTACTTTTGCAAAAACTTCAATTGTTCTGCTCCATCTTGGCAAATTTGGCAAGACTTTAATAGTTTTATCTAAAAATAATTTATGGTTATAGGTTTTCTTAGCACTTTAAGTCTCTAATAATATTCCTTTCCTCAAATCTACCCTAAACTACACATAATGGCCATCATATAAAAGTGCAAATGTATTTATATTAATATTTTTTTAATTTTCATATGCAATTCTTTCATTTAGGCTACTACCCATACTAACATTATAAGAATTAGTCTGTTAAAATATGTTCAAACTAATGCTTGGTGGGCTTTGAATGCTCGATAAAAATCATTCTCTGAAGCTAATGAAGACAGAAACTCTGCCTGTAACAATATTAAGTTTGTTTTCTCTGGTGATTCAGAGAAGTAAGCAATCTGTCAGTAACACTTTGAGTGAAATTACTTGTCTTGTAGGAATAACTGCTGACAGTCACTTTATCTCAGGGCTGACCCAAACATCTCCCTGCTGACAAATAAATTACTATGTCTAACTTTGAAAAGGTAACTAGCTTGTTTTAATTTTGATTGGTCTTTCAGAATCCCTTATACATGTATTCAGTCCCATCCTTCATTGTACTAAAAAAAATAATTTAAAAAGCAACAAAAATGTTTTTGGGGGACAGGTTTAAATTAAGGTGCAAGGAAAAAAGTAAAGTGTATTCAGTCCCATCCTTCATTGTACTAAAAAAAATAATTTAAAAGCAACAAAAATGTTTTTGGGGGACAGGTTTAAATTAAGGTGCAAGGAAAAAAGTAAAGAAAGAAAATCTTTATCATTTGGAGCTGAGAAAAAGAACTATTATGCTTCTTTCCAAGATGGTTATGTGAATGAAACTCGTGTGTCTACTCAACATTAAGACTGGCAGTGCCGTCAGTGACTGACTGGGTGAGTGAACACATTACGGAGAAAGTATTGTAGGAATTAATTTTCCTCAATAAAATGATTTTTAAGGCTCATATATTTCACAATCTAAACATATGTCACTGTTTCATAAACAAAATAAATGGATTAAAATAATACATTACCAATATGCTGACACATGGAGATATTTTAATTAGAAATTCTTAAGCTGTGTGATATTTAACTGCTGTATTTGCTAAAGAGAAGCATGCATCATTTAATAAGAAGACATGAGACAGGTGTATCACTTTGCATATGGTACCAGATTGTGTTTAATATAAACTACAACTGAAGCAACATTACTACAATTAGAAAGAAAACAAAATTATTTTAAGAATTTGTCACACTGAAAGTAACCACATAAAATAAATCAAGACACTGAAACCACTTTTTTATTAAAAATAAATTTTAAAAAATCATTCAGAGCTTAGTTCCTGAGACAATATTTCTTCAGAAACAATATAACATTTTAGCTATTTAAAGGCCATATTTACATGACTGCCTCATTATACTGGTCTCCTTTCCTTAACATTCTTTTTGACTTACTTAAGGACCAATGCTAACATAGCTGAGGAAAGCAAATGGCAAGTGGTCCTGAAATTTATACGGGAGGGAGAATTGGAATAAGTAGCAATATAATATATTGTTTACTGTAACAAGTGCCCTCTGTTCTCTAAAGGTCAAAAGCATTGTAACCTTAGAGTTACAGTTTCTGATTGTTCCCAGGGTTAAATACATTATCAAAATTAATGGTTCAAGCCCCTCAACCTTCAGATATATGAGTATTCATGCCTCCATCTGCTGAACTGTTCAACTAAAAATAGCATTCTTTGGTCTTCTCTCTCCTAATATTGTGCCCCTGAGGCAGAGAAAACCATGCCTTAGATCAGTACAGTAGTACAAAAAAAAGGTCTTTCCTACATCTTCCTTATTTTAAAAAGAGAAATAACTGATTACGCTAATGTAAGGAGGGTCTCTCCATTTTAAATACCCTTTCTCTACTTTTAACAAAATTTCAGGTTTCCAGGGTATAACTAAAAATGCTGTTAAGATTTACCCTGGCCCGTTAATGTTAGAAATGGCAACCTTTGAAGGACAAGTTAACTGTAACACTAGGAAGAGAGGACCAGTTCTGAGCCATGCATTGCATGGGGGTGGGGGGAGAGGGGGTGAGAATATATCTGTGTGGACTTTTCCTTCTAAGAATCTCTGTTTAGAAATAAAACCAGTAAACATAATTGCAACACTTCGTTAGTATCAATAGTTAATCATGATCATGATTGTTGACAGAGCTGTGACATTTTAGCTTGTCAAAGGAGAAAAACAGCAGCAGAGTTTAACAGCAATAAAGCAAGATATTATTAAAATTTCCATCTACCTTTGTTCAAGATTTAAAATGTTACTGTCTAGCAGCTTAGACATGGGTCTCTACTGTGCTATTCATGGATGTCCTAATAAACATGCTATACTCACACTAGGAAAGTTTGGGAAACCTGCCTCTCAAATTTCAATCTTTTCTAACTAGTGTACCATACAAGTAAACAGATCAAAGTTTTCCTGACATGCAGGAAAAAGGTGCAAAAAAAATGGAGGCAAGAGAAATAAGCAAGAATAAACAAAAACCCAGGAAACTCTCAAATCAGCCAAACAAACTGCAAAGCTATGAAGGCTCTGGCATTAATGGGTTCCCTATTTAACCTAATTAAAGTGACAGACATGTGGCATATGCTGTGCTTCTAGATCAGCATTGCTATAGCACTACGCAGCTCTGGCACTCATACATATGACAACATGGTTTCCAGAAGCCAGAACTGACACATCAGGGGTCGAAGAGGTAGGGGGTGAGGAGAAACCAACTTTAGTGAAAAATTAGGCAAAAGAGGAAATTGGGTGGAAACCTGGCTGAGAGAAGGTTGATGAGATAGAACACAATACCTCAACAGAAAATAAAAGTCAAAGAGAAGAGGAAGTCTTGAGTTTGAGCCAAGGCCACCTGCTTTCACATTCTTCCAAACACTTAAAAGCTTCTCAAGCTGACTGTCCTGAGTGGGTAAGATTGCTAACTGTCATCACACAGAAAAACGTGCTCCTAATGTCCATTTATCTCTCCTTTAAGCTCTCCTAGGCACAGAAGATTTTCAGAATGCCCTGAAATATGGCACTCTCTCTACAGCCAAAAGAAAGCCTTAGAAAAGAAATCTCTTCTGGTTGTACAGAAGACAGCAGATACCCTGACAGTATGTGCCTAGTCATGTCTGAGTGGAAACCCCCTGTCTACCTTCCATATCAAAGGGAAAGGAAAGAGGGAGGCAGTCAACAAGCTCTGGAACGCTTCCTTAGGCTACTTCCAAGGTGGCTTTTGATCTTGTCCTCTTCCTGCTTAGGAGTGATCATTCCCTATCATTTCTAAAAAGGCAAATTCAAAAGCAGCAGAGAAGATGATGTCCAAGGGACCCTTTATTGATTACATAATGTTTATTTGATATACATAGACTGGCAGAGCTAATAAATGCTGAATATACAACCTTGCTAGATGTAATTATTTTCCTTTTTGGGGTTGAGTTTCCCATCCTAGGTTAGAATATAAAATCTAGTATTAGATCTAACCCAGAAAATTACAGTATGTTTCAGTTTGAGGTAAGCTGTTTCCATTTTTTTAAATTCAACAGCTAGCAATCCTTCAATATCTGACAGTCACAGAGAGGGGCTCCAATGATACAGGAGAGGAATTAAACTTGAAATTGGAAAGAAGAGTACTAGGTCCCTGTAGCAGAAGAGGACTTCATTTTTAAGATCCATGTAAGCCATCTTCTCCCAAGTAGTAATAATATACCACAAAAACAACAAAGAGCTTTATTAGAAGGTTAAATATGGAAACGATTCTACAGAAGTTTATGGGGCAAAAAGCAACCAACAAGGCCCAGGTACCCACACCTGCTTCAGCCTGAGAAAACTAAGTTAAGAAACCAGAATTAGGTAGTTAGAAATCCTAGGTATGGGCCGACCCGGTGGCGCACTGCTACAGTGCGCCGCTTGGGAGTGCAGCGGCGCTCCCGCTGAGGGTTTGGATCCCACATACAGACCGGTTCCCGCTCACTGGCTGAGCGAGGTGTGGGCGCAACACCGAGGGTTGCGATCCCATTGCCGGTCCCGGTCCGGTACGGGCGCGACACTGAGGGTTGCGATCCGTTGCCGGACACGAAAAAAAGACAAAAAGGAAAAAAAAAAAAAGAAATCCTAGGTAATAACTCTGACTCAATGAATATTTTATAGTCTTGGTTAAATAATTTGACCTCTTTGAACCTCAGCTGGTTTATTTGTATAAGCAAAATTATATTTTGTCAAGTTTGCGGGTTATTATATGGTCAAATGAATTTTTAAAAAATGTTTAAGTATTTTTTAAACACAAGTAAAGATGAAAGAGTGAAAGAAAGAAAGATGGTTTTGAAGACACCCATAATGTAAAGAATTTGCCTGAATAAGAGGGTACTTCAAAAAGTTCATGGAAAGATAGAACCAAAAGATAAGGCAAATCTTTCCATAACATTTTTGAAGGCCTCTCATATATATAGCAATAAACAACCTAATTTGGGGGCATTGGTTTGGAGTTTGCCTTTTTCTCTGAAAGCAAAAGAGCAAATGAAGAGAAAGGGAAAGAGTAGGTTTTAGAGTTTAGGTTGAGTGTTTGCCACTTTTTTAAAAAGACTAGAATATGACTGAACAATCCAGTCCCCACCCAGTGAAGCACCAATGGAAGCATTCATACCTCAATCTGTTTGTGGTTGTAAGAGTGGCCACCACCATGTTCAAAGGTGTCCAAATTCCTGCCAAAACGGTCAATTTGGCCCTTTAGCCTTGGGTTAATTTGTGGGTGGGAGACATGACCCTTCTGTTTAGTAGCATATTCAGAAAAAAAAAAAAAAAAAAGACAAAACAAACTGTCAGAAGTCACAAAATAGAACACACATTTCTAAATTCAGGGTATTGACCACATCAAAGAATGGAAAGCGGAAGGTTTAAGAAGCAGCCTCTCTCTTTTACAGAAACTTGGTTATAGGATCAAACAATGGTACTGGTTTCTTATTTCTGCCTCTGACTCAAGAAGATACTCTATAACATAGCTCTAGGAAAAGGATAAATAGATTACGTTTACCAATGTGCGGGTTCTTTTCAGATTTCCACCAACTGCAGTAGGTTCCAGTGTTAGTGGTATGGAAGGTGAAGGTTTGCAACAGAGAGGTAGGGTTGCAGCTCCTGTTAGGCAAAATTTCTAGCTCTGCTAGACAGCTCATAATGGGTAACATCATCATGACTTCTTGGATGAGGCTTATGACAAAAACTCAAAGTATTGCAAAAATTCTTTATTTGTAGAACCAATTGAAAATGTTCAAAATGGTGGTTTTTTGTGGTACAATAGTCACACACTTTATATGTTCAAGTCATATAGGAAATAGCCCATAAAAATAAAAATGCTTCACCAGATGCTAGTCCCCAGATTATTTTTAAAAGCTCAAAAATAATCACAATAAATTTTAAGAATAAAAAGCTATCTTTAACAAACTTTCCACTGTATTGAAATTCAAGTTGTTCATTATTATATTCGGGGTCTTCGAAAAATTCATGGAAAGATTTGTATTATCTTTCAATTGCACTTTTCCATGAATTTTTTGAAGTACCCTCATATTTTCTAAATATTTAAATACTGAAGGATTGACTGTTATTTTATTGATATTGCCTTTTTGTTTTTATTCATTAAAATACATATTCATATTTAAAATCAGTTTCCTATTAAAATGGCATTATCAGAAGGGTATAAAGATTATCTACTCCTATTCTAAACTCCTCGTTTTAGTGTGAAGAAGATACACTTTTCCCCCAAATTTAGCTTTTAAATAAAGAACACTAATCCAGAACTTGGTCAGACACCATGTCCATACTTTTGACCCTGGAAAAGATGAGGATACACATATTCAGGAGCAATGTGTTTATATTTTACCAAATAATTGTCAAGTAATTTGAAAATAACAACCCCTTATTCTATGAGCAGCAAGAAGGAAAATATCCCACATCATTCTCTGTTTTGATGCTTATATGTAAAAGCTAATCTGGACATAAATGGAGACATGAATGAAACATTGATAAGGAAAAGGTAACATATCCCAATAATATTTAGCCAGAAATAATTATAAAACTATTAACTCACCTGATAGAGAATACATAGTACTAAGTCATAATGTCATTTTTCCTTTAAAAATATTGAAACTGGCAGCTTTCTCTTCTACTTGCAGTATGGTAAGTACATAAGGTGTTAATCCTTCTGGGCTATGCTTTAAAAATTATTTAACATTCAGGCCATTATTTAGCATACAGCTGGTTAGCAGTTTTCCACTAAAGTACTGGCTCATATCCCACATTCTTTTCTTCTGGCACTTACCTGGAGCTGTAAAGGGCTGAGTCCAGAAGCAGCAGCAGCTGCCATTGTTGATGGAATGAACTGTACAGGGTAGTTATCACCTGTCGGAAAGAACAATGCATACAGGTTTAGACAATGCACAGGGAATTGCAGCAGACAAGTACAAACATGGTCCTTGGATTGCCTGAGCTTTACAATGTTGCTCTAAGCCCAAACATCTGCAGAAACAAAAGCCTTAGTTGGGCACAGACTTGCAGTGCTGCCTTGGAACTTTCTGTTAACAGATAGCTGGTAGGCAAACTGGCAAAACATGAATGTGATGTTAAGAAAATTAAATGTGCAATTCAAGCATGTTCACTCCATCACAAATCTTGTAATACATCATTTTTTAAGAGTAAAAAAATATCTTAAAGCCAGGCTGACACTTAGTACACTGTGAAAGCATTGAGTTTTTATATTAGAACAACAAAGAGTTTTGGCTTGGTAGGCAAGGCACAATATTAGAGTTCAAAAAAGACAATGAGCTATTGACTGCCCATAACCCTAAACTTTATTTTATAAAACATAGAGAAAAAAATTTTTACACTACAACTGCTCCAATATGCTGGGGGTGAGAAGACAGCTAATCTTATCTTGCCAGCATTCTGTGAAATACTTGGTGTCTCAGTGAAAGTGGAAACCATACTTCTCTGGGTTAACCTCAGTACTGTACTAGTGGAACCTAGTATAGAATCATGCACACAGACACTTATCAAACATTCTTTGATGTTAATTTGATTAAATAACCACACATTTTACATGAGATATCTGCCCTAAAAGCCTGGTAGAGATTGAGCATGGTTCAGCAGAGATCAATGCTAGCACAGATACTTATCAAACATTCTTTGATGTTAATTTGATTAAATAACCACACATTTTATATGAGATATCTGCCCTAAAAGCCTGGTAGAGATTGAGCATGGTTCAGCAGAGATCAATGCTACATATTAATGTGTTTCTGACTGCAGATCACTCCTAAATAGGAGAACAGAAGTAACTTCTGTGACCTAAGGACATAGGCTATGTGCAGCAGCCTGAAGAACCAAAAGAAAGTGATGAGGAATGTATTGTGATGATAGTAAATGAAACAAAAATTAATATTTGTGGATAAGTTACACAAAATCAGTGACTTAATGGAGTATCCCTTTGGCTTCAGCTACTTATTTAAAGTCAGTGTTATGTACTATCTCTAGGCTATATTTTAATAGGCTGTTCCTCCACACATTTTTGACATTTATAATAATCATGCTATTTTGCCTGAACTTTTCCTCACTGAAAGCTGTATGTAATAATGAAGAGACAGTGTAAAAAAAAAATCACAGTAATAAAGGCAGTCAACTGGAAAACAATAAAACTTTTTTTTCCTGCATGGACACTAATACCTGGAGCCTTCCTGGTGCCCCTGGTTCCCTGGAACTCATCCTGCTTGCCACATGAAGTGCTACTCAGCTGGCCCAATGTAAATGTTAAGTTGCTTTCACTTTTAACAAATTGTTAGCTTCTAATCTACACAGTCCCTTTGCATCATATCCATAATACCTCATCAGACCATTGAGCACAGTGTGTGCTTGTACACAGTCCAGTAACAATTGGCTTCTGATTGCATATGGAGCGCTGCTACAATGCATTCACTAACACTATATTGTGCTGGTCTCCTATGGAGTAATGTTCAAATATCTGATCTCGTTTTTCCCCTTCCATGAGGTTGATTTTGGTTTGCAGTACTACATGAGCTTTTTAAAAAAGATAACTAGGCCAAATTATTTTTTATAGTAAATGACTGTCACTTTATGCTTAAATAATTCTACTGATCTTCCTGATATTTAAACTAAATTATCTGAAGAAAGAATATTCTAATCTAAGTCAAATAGTATTTCTTTGGTAGATATCAGGTTGGAAAAAATCACAAAATGACACTGAATTAATGATGCTTCAAAAATAGGGGGGAAAAATCACCATTCCAACCATCAACATAGACTGCCTCCTGGAACATTTTAAAGCTGTTCTTTCTTTAAATATCATGCATTATTCATACTAACTCTGAACCACAACCCTCCCCCTTCCCCCGTAAGTTTAATACCAGTTGCTTTATTTGTACTAAAACATTTTTCATGTCAAACATATTTTAAAAAATCAAACTCTAAAAGAATTCCCTGGGGCACTCCTTTTTTCATAGCTGTCATGCTTCTATGCTATGAAATAGCTAACTTTTTTTTTTTTATAGTTTTTGGCTTGCTAGTTAATTTATTACTATCTCTACCACACCCTGTAGTACTCTCCAGCTCACCTGCTGGCTACAAACAGCTTTCTTTCCACTGCTGACAAGCATATTTTTTAAATGTTTTTAAACTTTCTGCTGGTTTGAATCTGTATATCTGAATATAATCTTCAGAAAGCTATTTCTCCAGAACATATCATTATATCAATACTAAAAGTAAAAATGAATATATTAGATTAACAGAGTATATCCTAGAGAATGAATAGAAGAGAGAGAAAAGGGAAGAGGCAGGAAAGGTAGAAGATGAGAGAGAAGAGGGAGATTAAAAGTAAAAGAAAATTTTAAGAGCGAGAGGGATTTAAGAATATTGTGAGTTTCCTTGTTTAATAAAAAAGTTACATGCATCTCCCCACCCCCCTCTAATGTTCTCTGTGTAAGAGTCAATCAAGAAAAAGTTCTCAGTGGCTGACTTGGCAAGGAATCAGTCAACATGTTGTAGCAATTTTTTTCAAATTTGTTTCTGGATTTGAAATGCTTACGTGAGGACCCATTCTTTTAAAATTTGTACAAAGGAAGATGAAGCCTGTTGGAACAGGTTGGCTTTAGGCACTACTGTAATCAGTCCCTTGCTACATCTAGTGTAAGAAGACGACCTACAAAAACAAATATGAAGAATAGTGTTCATTCTGTAAATCTATATGTCCAACCCTCCAGATATTCCAACTGACCATTTTTACCTGAATATTACAGAACAAATACACAACAGGATTTTAAACCTATGGAAAATTTGCTTGACATTAGTTTTACTTGTCAGAATAGGCAACATTCCTTTGAAATCAAAGCAGCCTCACAATAAGCATCCCTAAATGAGAGAAAGTAAATTTCTAAATTTTAAGAGAAACTAAAATGAAGCCAAAACTTAGTAGGACTTAATCACAGGAGAAGAGGAGCTTGTACTAAGAACCTAGGACCTATTAGACTCGGGCTACCTCTTGCAATAATATTTCTAATTTGTGTAATTCTGATATAAATTCCAGGTTTTTGTAAGAGCCAACAATCCTGTTGGTAAAATTCTGTCCATTTACTTTCAGTCTTCAGGAAGACAATGGGATTGAGCTGGTTGTAGTATCCTGAGATACTAAATTTCAGATATTAAAACATTGGAGAGACCATTTGGAGAGATTGGGAGGAGTAGAGAAGAAAAAATAGACCTGGGAGACAGGATTCACTTTCTCCAAAGTGGGAATTAAATTTCAAACCTCACTTCCCACTCTCCAAACAGAAGAAAAATATGATACACATCCCTAACTATTTCACAAATTTTTGTGTGGTGGCATTATGAATGTGATAAGTTGCCAAACAACCTATAGACCTCACTTTTTTGAGCTATGGCCATTCTTGCTACAATATGGAAATATTTAAATTGAAACCACCACTGCCAACTTGGACATACCATTTTGCATGAGTCTTGCCTAGATGTTTATACTCAGTGTAGCAAAATATCACAAGTCCTCTTACTCAGGGAATGCCATAAGTCTGAATTTATCTTTGTGGGACATTACACTGCAGCAAAAGTTAGCAGGTAATAGGAAACATATTTAGAATCATAAAAATAAAACAAAATCAATTTGTTCTGAGGAGAAATGGACAAAAAAAATAGTAAGGATTATAATATATATTGCTGAGATCACCATGCTCTTATTTTTCTTGCTAAATTTCTTCTCTGTTCATCAAATAATAGATCAATGATGAAAAGAATCATGATCCCAAGACTTTTTCTAAGATCATCTGCTTTGTTTTCCATACCTTTAAAGAAGCTAAGAATCAAGAATCAATCTTAGTTTCTTCACTTATTTTATAGCATTCAGACCCTCAGTCAATCATTTGAAAATCCATGGAATTTTTCACGATGGCAATTAAGTGTCTGTGAATGAACTGATATAAATCTATCCCCATTACAAAAAATCAACTCAGAAAACAACTCAAAGTTCATGCCTTAATGACAGATCATCAATGAGATAGCCTCTATACATGAAGGAGGACACCATTAAAATAATTCTTGACCTCCATAAAACTAGGTTAGTTTACACAGGTGAACATATTATCTTCTTGGACCTCAACACTCTCATTTTAAAATGAGGGTACTAATCTGGAGAACCTCAGAAATGCTTTGATTCCAAGTAGATAAATTTAAATAATCAAGTATTTCTATAGTGGTTATACACCTGTGCTTTGAGATTTTCTGGAAGAGATGGAAATGTCTGGCTTTACAAGATGTCATTTGAATAACCCCACACATATGTCACATTTTATTCATAGCAAAAAAGCCAGATTTTCTTAAAATCACAAACACTAGGACCATGTCCCCAAGAGTGTAAAATATCAAATCAGAGAATTTCACAATAAATTATATCTCCACTGTATTCTAGATGTTAATCCCCTGGAAAAGTTAGTTAACTTCTTTGAGTTTTAATTTCTTTTAGTTTTAGTTTCTTCAAGATACCCACTTGCTCAATAAATGTTAACTAAAAAAAATTTTTTTTAATTAGGTAACAATTGTTCACCAACCAATTATACACCAACCAATTATACAACCTAGAACAAATGCACAAATACCTTGAAACATATAAATTACCTGACTCAAGAATAATGGAAAATCTCAACAGACCTATAACAAGTAAAGAGATTGAATCAGTAATCAAAAATCTCTCAACAGAGAAAAGCCTTGTACTAGATGGCTTTACCAATGAATTCTGCCAAATATTTAAAGAATTAACACGAAACCTTCTCAAATACTCTTCTTAAAAAATTGAAGAGAATACACTTCCTAACTCATCCTATGAAGCTAATAATACTTTAATACTAAAACCAGATAAAGACATTACAAGAAAAGAAAATTACAGAACAATATCTCTTATAAATAAATATGTAAAGATACTTAACAAGATGTTAGCAAATCAAATCCAATGGAATATTAAAAGGATTATTCACCATGACAAAGAAGGATTTATCCCAGGAATGCAAGGAGGTTCAATATAAGCAAATCAATATAATACATTGCATTGATAGAACAATGGGAAACAACACACATGGTCATTTCAATTGATGCAGAAAAGGTATTTGACAAAAATCCAATACGCTTCCATGATAAAAACTCTCAGAAAACTAGGAATAGAAGAAAAATTCCTCAGGATGATAAGAGGTATTTATGAAAAACCCACAGCTAATATCATACTCAATGATAAAAGACAGAAAATTTACCTCTTAAGATCAGGAACAAGACAATGATGCCACTTTCAAAGCTGCTATTCAACATTGTACTGAAAGTTCTAGACAGGGCTATCACACAAGAAAAAGAAATAAAAGGCATCCAAATTGGAAAGAAGGAGGTAAAACTATAGTCATCCCTAGGTATCCATGGGAGATTGGTTCCAGAACCTCCCTCAGATATCAAAATTTGCCAATGCTTAAGTCCCTGATATAAATTGACATAATAACCTATGCACATCCTTCATATACTTTAAGTCACTTCTAGGTTATTCACAATACTTAATACAGTGTAAATACTATATAAATAGTTGTTATACATATTGTTTAGGGAATAATGACAAGAAAAAAGGTCTGTACATGTTTGGTACAGATGGAAATTTTTTCTGAATGTTTTCAATGTGTCATTGGTTGAATCTATGAGTATGGAATAGACAAAAATGGAGGGCCAACTGTATCTCTATTTCCAGATGCCATAATCCTATATACAGAAAATCCCAAAGAATTCATGAGAAAACTACTAGAGCCAATAAACAAATTCAGCAAAGTTGCAGGGTATAAGATTAACAGAAAAAAAAATCAGTTTTGTTTCTATATACCAGCAATGAACAACAAAAAAGGAAATCAAAAAAGCAATTATATTTACAGTTGTATCTAAAAGAGAATACTTAAGAATAAATCTAACAAAGCAAGGGAAAGACCAGTAAGCTGAAAACTATTTTTTAAAATTGCTGAAAAAAATTTTAAAAGACATAAATAAATGGAAAGGCATCTGTGTTCTTGGATAGGAACACTTAACATTATTAAGATATCAATACTACCCAAAGCAATCTCCAGATTCAACATGATCCCTATCAAAATTACAACCACCTTTTTCACAGAAATGGAGAGGCCAAGTCTCAAATTCATATGGAATTACAAGGTGCTCCAATAGCTAAAACAATTTTGAAAAAGAAAAGTAAAGTTGGAAGACTCATACTCCCCCACTTTGAAATTTACTACAAAGCTTCAGTGATTAAAACAGTGCGGAACTGGCACAAGTACAGATATATAGATCAATGAAACAGAATAGACAGCCCAGAAATAAACCCTTTCATATATGGTTAATCAATTCTCAACAAACGTGCCAAAACCATTCAATGAAAAAAATATAGTCTTTTCAACAAATGGTGCCTGGAAAACTTAAAAACAAAAGATGTGGATATCCATTTTTTATATTGTGTATATCTGGTTTTCCCTTACACCATATGCAAAAGTTAAATGGATCAAAAACATAAACTTAGAAGCTAAGACTACATAAAACTATCAGAAGAAAGCAGGGGTAAATCTTCATGACAATGGATTTGACAATGGTTCCATTGATGTGACACCAAAGGGGCAACAAAAGAAAAAACAGATAAATTAGACTTCATCAAAATTAAGAACTTTTGTGCAACAAAGGACACTATCCTTTGTTAGACAACCCATAAAATGGGAGAATTTGCAAATCATATATCTAATAAGGCATTAATATCCATCACATATAAAGAACTGAAATGCAACAGCAAAAAACCAAACAACCCAATTCAAAAATGGGCAAAGTACTTAAATAGACATTTCTCTAAATAAGATATAAAATTACCAATAAGCACACTAAAAGGTAGTCAACATCATAAATCATTAGGGAAGTACAAGTCAAAATCACAATAAGATACCACTTCACACTTACTAGGAGACTACAATTTAAAATTTTTTAATAGAAAATAATAAGTATTGGCAAGGCTATGGAGAAATTGGAACCCTCTTACATCGCTGGTGGGAATGTTAATTTTCATACTACAAAGGAGAACAGTTTGATGGTTTCTCAAAAGGTTAAACATGGAACTATCACATGACCCATCAATTCCACTCCTAGGTATATACCCAAAATAACTGAAAGCAGGTATGGACTCAAACAGATATTTGTATATCATTGTTCATAAAAGTATTATTCACAATTGCCAAAAGGTAGGAACTACCCAAGTATCCATCAATAGATGAATGGATAAGCAAAATATGGTATGGACATAAAATGGAATATTATTCAGTCATAAAATGTAATTAAATTTTGATATATGCTACAATGTGGATGAAGCTTGAAAACATTATGCTCACTAAAACAAGCCAGACACTGAAGGATAAATGTTGTATGATTCAATTTATATGAAGTACCTAGAATAGGCAAATTCATAGAGAAAGATAGTAGAATAGATGTTACCAGAGATTACAGATAGGAGTAGAAGAGTTATGGCTACAGAGTTTTTGTTGGGAATGATGAAAAAGTTTTGGGTATAGATAGTGATGATAGTTATACAACATTGCTAATGTATTAATGCCACTGAGTTGTACACTTACAAATGGTTAAAATGATAAATATTATTATGTATATTTTACCACGATAAGAAAAAAAGGAAGCATTAAGTATATTTGTAAAATTGCTTTGGTCATGGAGTGGAGGAATACTATGACTCATTCTAATGTCAACTTTTGGACCACATTTTTAATGGATAAGGATGTAGTTTCACTGACCAGTTAAATTTACTCAGTTTTATGATCAGACTTACCCCCAATCCTAGTGCTTTATAATTTTCAAAGAACTTGCATATATTTTCCCAAGTTAAATTAATTTTCACACACACACTGAGTAGTGGACAAATCATGACACATTTTTTAGATGACCAAAAAAGTGAAGTTCAGTAAGGTTAAATTATATGTTCAAGTGAGAATGAAATAAAATACTCCACGTAAAAGATTTAACAGTGTTTGGCTCAGTAATCACTCAGCAAGCTTTAGCAATTATCATGTTATAATGGGTAAGTAAGTATATGATCCAGGAGCAGGCAGACATCATACTCCTAGGATCTTCTAGGAAACTTCAAGAGCACTGCTCAGCAGCAATCATTTTAAAAAATCCCAACTATACAAAGCAATGGGTCAGCTTCATCATCCCTGAAGCACAAAGGTTATTCACAGGTTCTTTTTTTTTTTTCCAGCAAAGTTGATCTCGAGTTGATATACACATTGGCAACTGTGAAAGAGACTTTATCTTCTAATTTTCTTAAAGACTGGTGTGCAAATGTTTTTATCCTACCCTTGACTGCTGCATCTCTCAGTAACACAATGTAAAAGAGCAAAGCAACCAAAAGTCTCTGGTTTATGTTCTGTGCCCTGATGATGAGTTCCTTTCTAGAAAGATGTCTTTAATTATAGAACCAGTAAGAGAATAAAAATTTAGAGATTAAAACTTAGTAAAGGTGTTTCTAGAGAGATCAATCTGAAAGATGCTCCCCTGAAACTGCACAATCCCTGCAACAACATGCCTCCTCAGCAACCCAGTGAGTTGGGAGAACTTGCTCAGTATTGACTGCACACTGGGACCCTGATATGACCAGACTTAGGGGTCAAATAACTTGGAGGGGAGCCCTAAATACATTTGTTTAGACTGTCCTACTATTGGTTCAGAAATAGCCAATTTTAATAAACAGTGAACATCATCCCAAGATGGTGCTTGCTTTCTGGAAATCAATTATTCAATCAACTGGAGGCACAAACACTGTAGAATTATTTCAGGTTATGGAAACATGGAAAGGGAGCGAAAAGAGAGAAATTTATTTTCTTATTTATAAAGATCAAGATAGTGCTTGTTCATCCTGCCACTTAGGGGACCAGAATATAAATTTATACCGTCATTTCAAGGCTTCTATATGTGACAAAGCTACTTTCTTCTAAAAATTTAGTCATTGTCATGCTTACATTTCAAGTGAAGTTATTATTAACTCAGTTTGGGGAAAAAAGTTTTGTTTGTTCAGACTCCAGTCCAATAGTAGTCTCCTTCCCCAATTCATGTGAATGACAAAAACATGACATCAATTAAGCCTCCTACAGATGTAATTTCTCTAATAGTGTAAGAACATATCATTTTAATCCATTTAAAACATAATTTTTATATGCAATAAAGCTTATGCTAGCCAAAATATTAAAGAATCTAGAGTTCTGGTTAATTAAATTCTCTGTCATAACTTAAGGGTACAAGAAAAAAACCTTTTATGTTTAATATTGTAATTAATATATTTTTTAAATATTTAAATTTTTAAAAAATTTTGTATTTTTTTATTGAAACATATTGATTATGCATATTGGTGGGGTACAAAGTTAAATATCAGTGCATGTATATGATGTGTGAGGATCAAATCAGGGTAATTAGCATAATCAAATCCATTGTCCTGCCTTATCCAACAGGATTTAGTCAACATAATCAAATATAGCTTTGCTACCCCAGGATACTACTCCAAGACTACAATTTGTTCAATGGAGGTAACTAATTGCTGCTCAATATTGTTCCAGTCTCTATATTTTTCTCAGTTACATGCTACAACCTCATTAGTGCTATTTGGGAATACTTTGCTTTAAATGGTCTAAATTCATTTAATATATAATATTATCTTCCTGCATGAAAAGTGACATTATTATTTTAACAAAATTAGATAAGAAACCTAGTTAAAAGACATCTACACCTAACAGAAAATAAGGCCTATACCTGATTTCAAATGTAGAAAATTTAAACTTTTAAAAACACTGAAAGAAATTTAGAGTTTTCACATACAGTCCACTCAAAATGTTTTTAGGACCAGTACATGGTAGCAACTCAGTTTCAGGATAAATCAGTAAATTTAGTTTACATCAATGTTCCAAAGGAAGCTGAAATGAAATAGTTCAGAATGACTTATAGAGATCAGAGAAGGACTGAATCACTGCACTGACAAAAACATATTCTCTGACAAAATATACTCCTGTTCTTAATATAGATGCCAATTTCATAGGGAATATAAATTTCTCTAAAAATTCTGCTCTAAAAAATGAATTTTTAACAATTTGAATGACATAACTTTCTTTCACTAAGGTATTCAAAAACCTTTTGGTAATACTGTATTTGACTCATTTATATCTGAGGAGTTTTCCAACCAGCCTTTAACGTCTCTATCCCTTGAACATTTGAGTTTTGTTACAGACATCCTACCTTTTCTTACAAGGAAGGGAGTTCTCTACCAAATGCAAAAGAGTAATCTATGGCAAGAGTAATTAAAAACCCACTAGGTTTGTTTTTACACTATTTACTAAGCTTTCTTACCCAGAGTTTAGTAAAATGATTTATATTTTATTATTGCTTTAAGCATATTAAAATGCCTTTGTTCACGTTATAAACCACATACACACAGAAACTGCTGCACTCAGATTTGTTACACTCAGATTCGGTGGTTAATATAATCAGGTTAATATGTTAAAAAGAACTTGACACAGAAATTATTAATGAGTAGAACAAGGTCACTACTTCTGAGCTGAGGTCACTTACAAAGAATGCACAAATGAAATTAAGGTTGACTTTTATTTACTTGACTATCTTATTACATTGGATTCCTTTGGCAACATATCTTTAAACATTTAAAGCCCTGTTTACAAGGAGGCTCTGAAAGAAGCTTCAAACCATTATGCCCCTAATTGAATTCCCCAGGAGTCCAGTTAACTCAGAGGAATAAAGAAAAATCATAACATTTGGTAAATCATCGCCAAACATATTTCAGTGTAAGGTTATGTGACCTGTTTTTTGAGGTTCAAAGATGAATAAAAAATATTGCTGAATGTTTCGTTATTTAGACTAAAATCAAAAAGAATTTTACCTATTGGTAAAAATAGGTACCACTCCTAGTGGTAAATTAAATCAGCCCAGTTTTAACTTTTTCACCAAGAGGAATCCAACAACAAACAATAACAATATTTTTTATGGTATGTGACCACTTTCCCAGAGTATAAAAGCTCTCAGGAGAAGAAAAAAATATTCAATCAAAAACAATACCTTTACATAAAGAAAAGGTAGGAGAGAGAGCTGACAAAAATTTTGTAATCTCCCGTATAAGCAGCATCTTATCTGTGAATTCAAAACAAACTCAAGTGGAAGAAAAGAAAGTAAAAGTTTTTAGCAACCAATTAGTTTATTACAATGCCCTCTCTTCTCAGTTCTAACTTTACTTTAAAATAAGCTTTTATGACCTTGTTATTCATAGTTCCCTTGTATACTTCTGTGTTTGTTGTGACTACTAAGCAAAAACATGTGGATCTGAGCATTTCCAAAAGAATGTTAAATCCCTCTCTACTTACCTGGTTTGTATGTTATTCCAGGGGGAAAGAGGAATCCCTGTTGGGCAGCAGCAGCTGCTGCCAGGGTCCGCTGGTCATGTGGAAAAATTGGGATCATGAGCGGAGGCATGTGACCCTGAACCTGCTAAACAGAAGAGAGCCTATGATCAGACAGAGAGCAAATGTATGCCAAGAAGTATTTGTTTTTCACTCCTGGTGGTGTGCTGGTACCCACACAGCCACATACCTCTAATCTCGTTCCAAATCTACAATCTGAGTAAATTTAGGCAAAATCCACCAAATCCCTTTTCTTAGATGCCATTAGCATAACAAGGACATAATTTCACTGTGAATTTGCCTCGCTCCTACTTCCACCAAACTGTAGTTAATGGTTTTCTTTTCTCTTGACTTTTTCTCTTTTATTTTCTCTCTGTCTTTTAAACAAAGAACTGGAAGAAACAAGTTTGCTTCTTTTCTTATGCTGTACAACGTTGAGAGGTTTTGCCCTTTCACCTGCTTTGCATTCTGTGCTTTATTTTGAAAATATTATTTAGTATCCTTGGTCAGAAAATAATGTCTAATTGTTATATATTCTACAAGCTGTATCTCTCCAGTTTAGGTATCTTATTTCAAAGCCTCACTGCATTATGTTAAGCATATAGCTCTTCAGATTTAAGGCTACTACATCTTGGCTTCCAATTAAACTAATATTCTTTGCCATACACACCTCGATGTAACATATAAATTGCTTGTCTGGCTAAGCAGTTTTACAGCTTTATGCACTACCATGTAGCACAGTAATTATGGAGTTGTATTCAGAGAACATTTCATAATAAATCCTACTATATCAAATTTCATTTGGCCTCAATAAATGTATCAAAGAGCACAAAAATGCAAAATAGAAAATCTTCACTCTATATCAGTATTTGTATTCCATATAAAGAAAATAAGAGCTGTGACAGAATCATGCTTGCGAAAATTACATTTTAATTTCCTAGCTCCCTTTTTTACTCTATGCATGCTGCCCTGATTCCAGGATAGCATGACAGGAAGGTTTTGTCCTGGTTTTTAGGGCACGATTTTACAGGTTGAAATACAGGACTTTTATTATTTAAAGATCAAAACTAAGATGTACCAGAAGAAATTATCTTTAAGTTCAAACAGGGTCTTTGGGCCTTTTTACTAGCATAAAAAGGGCTGCATTATATCCTATTTAAGATACAATCCTTTACCAGCAATTCTACCAAACCCAAACCTTTCCCCTATTTAAATCCCTAAATCTTCTCCTTAGGCAAAATTTCATATACTGCTGATGACCCTGTTTAAATAGCACCAACTTGCCTTGTCCTGTCCCTGTTCCCTTCATATCCAGGGACACAGTGCAAAAATGCTTCTGTGTGGGTCTAAGAGGTTTCATTTACCAACAGTTTTTCTCTAGGGAAAGCCCTCAGATGTGGGTTAATAAAGGGCAAGCAAAAAATAAACACTTTACAGTATTTTTCTGAATTCATTTCTCAGGAAAATCAACTTATAATAAAAAGGTCTTTGTGCAATTACTACCTCGGCAGTGGGGCGTGAAAGAAACTAGCTTTGAGCAGCTATTTCTTCCATTTTAGCTGAGGTAAGCCCAAGTTCTGTACATTAGAGTACAAACTTAGCCTGCTTAAATTGGAGCTGATCCCCTAGTGTCCAGGTCTTGCCTTTAACCCTGAAGAATAGCACTGGGTTTGTTGTTCAACTCCAGCTTGCTGCAATCTGATGTAAACCTGAGATATCAAATATGAGGGCACTTTTTTATGCCAGAAAATAAAACACAGTATTTTTTGTGTGTGACTATTGTTCAGTGCAAGAATGTAACAAAGGAAATTATTTCATTTTCCTCTAAAAACATACCTAGAATACAGCACAGATGTTTCACCCACTAAAGAAGGAACACAGAAAGTAAGGAGTCTGGTATCATATTTATCTATTCTTTCCTTCTTTCATTCAACAAACATTTATTAAGGTGCTATTACCTGTTAGAGAACGCGAAAATAGCTGAAGAAATTGGGAATATTTAATTTTGGAGAGAGAAGACATAACATTGTCTTCAAATATTTGAAGGAATGATATGTAGGAACAGAATAAGATTAAGACCGAGTAGCTCCAGAAGGTTCAGCAAGGCTCAAAAGGAAAAGATTTTAGGGAATTTGTATGCAAAGAAGAATTACCTAATAATAAGTTATTCCACAATCACTCTGATTATAGAGGCCGAGCATGCCTTTTCCCCAGATGTGATCTAGTACAGGGTGTATACCCCCAAATGTTAGAGATGGTTTAAAGTACATACATAACTAAAAACCTGACTAGAGCCTCTCCAACTTTATAACTCTAAGATTGTTTAAAAGTCACCATTAAGGAGAGAGTGTGATATTAGGTATTCCTTTATTCATTCATTCAACACATATTTATTAAGAACTTACTATGTTGCGCACAAAGGCTTTGTTGGCAAACAAATCAGAGCTCAAATCTACATACTGCTATTTCCTTGGCTGTGTAATCTTGAACAGTTACTTAACCTTTCTGAGTCTATTTTCTCATGTAAAAACTGAAGTTAATTACACTACCTTACATGGTTATCGTGAGGATTAAATAGACAATAAAAGAAAAGCTTATGACACAGTGCCTGACATAACAGTTACTTAATATAATATCACAGTAAATGTTAGACCCTTGTTCTTTTCTTATATAGTTTGCATATTCAGTACTAGAAAATAATCAAATTACTGATAAACAAGAAACAGTGGATCTTACCCATAACTCTACTTCAAGAAAGAAAACATGAGCCAACTAAATAATTCAGTTTGGCAGGCAGAGGCTTGTCATGTTCTTAGCAGACACCATGCCTCACAGAGCATTAAGAGCATTATCCCATCCCAAGTATCTAGAAAACCATGAAAAAAAAAAAAAAAGAGGTAGGATTACAAGGGTCATTTGAAGATGTAATTTGGGGTCTTTAGTCTTATTCATTAAATAGCATCTTAGAATAAAAATATTTTATTTTTATATATGTCATCCAAGTTCTTCAGATCATGAGACAACATAAGGGGGTCAATGGCAATTAGGGACCAGACCTTATTTCTTAAATCTTGATGTCTAATGATATTTCCTTTGTAACTGTCCATATTCATAACTTAATTAATTAAACTGTCCAGGGTCATTTTTAATAAGGAAGACCTATAGGTTATTTATATTAACATAAACTATAAGAATTTAGGGAAGTTCCTTTCTGTCCTTCACACTCTACCAGGTAGAATATGCTAAAAACTTTAAATGCTAACTATTAGCCCAGAGACTATTTCAGTAAGTTGAGATACAAATAAATAAGGAAGGAGATGGAAGACATTGTGAAAGCAATAGTAATAATAGACTCAGAGTTGGAATAGAGCTTAGAGATGATCTGGCCCAGTAGTTCTCAAAGTGTGGTGCCTCAGCATCAGCAACATCTGGGAACTTTTTAAAAAAACATATCCTCAGGTTCTACCCCATACCTAATTAGTCAGAAACTCTGGCATTGAATCCAACAATCTAAATTTCAGACTAAAATTTAATCCAGGGATGTGATTCTCAGTCTTTAGAGTGCATCAGAGTCAACCGGAGAGCTTGTTAAAAAACAGATTGTTTGGCAGCCCCAGAGAGTCTTTAAATCAGTAGATCTGAAGTGGGGCCAGAGAATGCATTTCTAACAAGTTCCCAGGTGAAGTTGGTCCTGCTGATACAGGGATCATTCTTTGAAAATCACTAATCTAATCCAACCTTCACAATTTACACATAGGGAAACAGGTGGCTAGAGAAAGTAAAAGACATGAGCCTAAGGTTACACTGCCTATGACAGAGCTGGATCTAGAGTCCAGAACTGCTAATCATCCTGTCTAGTGCTTTTTCCATTACATCACATGGACTTCTGTGATAGAAAAGAGAGAAGTCACTTGTGTACACTGTTTAAGCAGAGAAAACCTGGAGGTCTCCAGCTGAAAATAATTTTGGTTCAGAGGTGTATTGTTAGAGTTTGGATATTATAAATGTTCAATTTTAAATCATGTCTTTTCTTCCTTCCTCTCTCTTATCTTTACCCAGTACACACCTGATCTCAATATCCACTGTTATTAATTTCAATAGTTCATTACAATACATTCATTAACAATGATCATTTAGTTCCAAATGATAAAATTGCCCTTAGCTTATTTTAAGTAAAGCAATGATGTGAAAATTTAAAGTGTCATTTGTTAAAGACAAGCCAGAATACCTAGTTAGAATCTAGGCTGAGAGATGATGTACAGCTCCTCTTTTAGCTCTATAATTACAGAAGTAATAATAGCGATGATGATGATAATAACAATGACCACAGCAGCAACTATTTTTCAGTGCTTTCTATATCTCAAGCACTAGAAAAGTGATTTACATGTTCTTTCTCATTTAATCCTCAAAACTCTATCAGGTGCTTATTGTTATTATCCTTATTCATTAAATGAGAAAGACAAAGCCAAAAGAGGTTAAGTAACTTCATCAATTAAAAGGTGGTAGAGGCCATAACTTTATTTGTCTAAATGGATGCTGGCTACTTCAAGACAATAAGCTTAGGAGGTCAAAGAGGTTAAGTAACTTCATCAATTAAAAGGTGGTAGAGCCAGAATTCAAGTTCAGATATGTCAGGGCCAAAGTTTGTACTTTTAAGTACCATATTATATTAAGCATGAAGTCATCTTTTGATAAACAGATCTCAATGAGATAAGGAATACAATTCTTTGTGATAATTATCTGACTGACAGTTTTACAAATATAATTGTATGTTTACATGTAGTTGTAATAAACAATATAGAGAGATCACATGTTCCATTTACCCAGTTTCCCCCAGTGGTAACATCTTGCAAAACTATAATACAATATCACAACTAGGGTATTGACTCTGATACAATCCAACAATCTTATTCAGATTACCCCAGGGTGTTAAAGGAATTATGTCCCAAAAATTAGCATGGATAATGAGAGTCTAAGAACACTTCCAACTACCATTGTCTATAGAATGCTCACCAGTATGACCAATGCAAGTGATATAAATGGAGAGAATGAATTAAAGCAACAATTTTCCCCTTTTATAACTTTCCCTCTGTTGCACTTATTAGAAAACTATTGGTTGAATGTGGGACAGAAACGGAAAGCAAGAGCAAAGTAAGGGGGAAAGACAAAAAAAAAAAGAGGGCTGGGTAGACACACGTGATCACATAAGCATCCAAAATATTTTTCTCTTATGGAAGTTGTGAATTAAGGTCACTGCAAGGAGTGTCAATGCTCAGGGCAGATAAGGAATTTTGAGGATACAGAAAACCTCCACCCTGCTCTGAAGAACATAATTCCACCTTACCTCTCTCTTCCCATATCCTAATTTCCCATTTGGTGACATGCCAGGAAAGGCAGTCACATTGGAAACAGCAACTCCTAAAAAAAAAAATTTAACTAAAGAATAAAAAATAATAGAATTCCCCTCATTCCATCAAAAAGAGACCAGTCTCCACATGTCTTTTCTAAGAAGTTGTCAAAATTTCAAATAGCATCTTTTTTTCTTGAAAGGATAACATTCCCTAAGCCTAAATTCAAAGATTCTTTAATTATCCTGTGGATAAAGAGGTAAAATTGATTTTGTTAAAACAATGAGTAAAACTTGATGTAGCCAAAATATGTGTCCAAGCATGAAAACTGCATTATTTTTATTGCTTTGGCAGTAAGCACTAAACTGGCTGAGTATGTAACTTGAATGACTAACAAGAAACCAGGAACCTCATTGTGGGTGAAGCTTAGTGCATCATAAAAGGAATAAACTATTTACTCCAAAGCACAACTGTCCATTAATTCTAAATTTCCACAATCCTTGACCAAAGCATTTCCCTTTTGGAACTAGAGAACACTTTCTTGATCAAGTAGTCTACATGCCCAGAAATTTTAATTGCTGGGGTGTTCCTTACATCTTTCAGAGAATCAAGACAGCAGCAGATGTGTGTGAAACACTTAGGTTCTGTCTCTTCCAATGCGTAAAACTGCATTGTTGCACCAACACTTATCCCCTTTGTTTTCTCTGTGCTAAGTTGTTGATGATGCCATTTTTCGCCATCTGCCCCAGAGTTTCATTAAAGATACATGAATGGGCTAACTGGCCTGATATCTTGTGAGGAACAGGTGCTATTGTTTGTCCCTGAAGACATGTACTAAAGATATGACTCAGAATACTTGAGAAAGAGCATCTGCAGCAGTCAGTCAGAGAGCAACTTGGCAGAGACCTGGCTACACGCTAATATGCAAACAGAGTGACACTCAAGGGGGTTCATTTTCTCTTTCATGAAGATTATTGAACTTTTGTTAGTGATGGGCAATAAGTATTTGTATCAAAAATAATGTACATTAATGTCTATTACTGAGTTAAAGACAGTGAGCAATGGGGACCTTTTTAATGCTTTATTTCTAGAAAATCATTCCTCATGTGGTTTGATTGGAGAAAGCTCCTTTAAACTGTCAAAAGGAATATTTCCAATGTGTGTACATCATGACAGAGAGGGAGGGAAAGACAGATAGAAAATACAGAGATCAAGAAAGCAATTGAGAGAGAGAGGACTTTTAAACTGTCAAAAGGAATGTTTCCAATGTGTGTACATCATGATAGAGAGGGAGGGAAAGACAGATAGAAAATACAGAGATCAAGAAAGCAATTGAGAGAGAGAGGTGCAGACAGACAGAAACAGGGGAGGGGGTGTCAATTTCTTTAATGGCCATATTCTTCATTGCAAAGAATAGCTGAGTTATTTGCATAAAGTGCTACCACTATAAAAGCTGCAGCTTCCAAAGCAAAAGAAATAAGGCCCCAGAAACCTTACATTAAAAGCCTTCAAGGTCAGGAAGGTATCTTCTAGTACATGGACCTCAGTTAATTCCAGAGCCTTAGGAAGAAAAGAGTCTCATTTGATAGGATAAATTCATGTCTTAGCAGAAACTCTTTGTTTCAAACCTTTTGTTGTTGTTAAACTTTGTCTAAAATGTTGACTCTGTTTTGCCTTTCCTTAGAAACCACAATGCAGTAGTGGAAACATATTGAACTTCTCTTGGCTGACCATAGTCTGAAGTACACAAAGGAGCCTTAAATTATATACGTCTACCTGGTATTCACTAACTGCTTCAATTCACTGATCATCTCTCCCAAATTAACTGAGTGTCCTGACTGGCCTGTGCTGTTTATATTTCTGTACGTCCTATTACTCTTATCACAGGGCTAAGAACATAGTAGGCATTTTGTATTAACTGATCAATGGTTGAGAACCAATTATATGGGACCAATTTCCATAGGGTAGTAATGTCAATGCAACTGCAAAAGGTTTTGAGCTGTAATAGTTCTCATTTCAGAACAGAACTTAAGAATGACTTTTAAATACATCCTGATATAATCTTGTTTGCTTTTCATTTGTCTTATTTTGCAAATCTCTGGCTGCTACAGCTAATGAAATACAGCAAATCTTGCTTCAAAAGTATCTAGCTAGCTACAACAGCAAAACAATCAAACTGAAATTCCATCAAGAACAAGTCTAGGACACATGTTTTCTAGAGCATTTGAGAACAGGGTCCTGTCTTCCCAGATGTTTTCCACTAACATCCAATGGATACAAACTGTACAAATAACGTAACTACATCGAGAAGAGGATCCTACTTTATTTGTTTTTATTTGGTTTTGGCAGCAATTTCACTTGCTCCCTCTCTCCTCTCCATCTCTCCTTTCCCCTCTCCTCTTTCCCTTCTCTCCTCTTTCCTCTCTCTCCTCTCTCTTTTTTCAGGTCCCAACAGGATAATATACAAAATACTTTGCTACTGTTGTTAACATTCATCTTTAATACAATGCAATGTTTTCCTAGGATTTTGTGTACTTCTGCTAGCACTCTTCAAAATTCTCACTAAAGGGCCAAGAAAACTCCTGAAAAAGTAGAACTCAAGACATTATCATTTAAAACTCCCCTTTAAAAACTCAGGCTTTGGTCTTTAAAAATCATATGCTTTAGTTAGAACATTAATGAAGTGCTGATTTTACATTTATATGTACACTTTTCTGTATGTACATTACACTACAATAAAAAGTTAGTTTAAGAAAAGTGAGAAAACAGTTCCAGTAGTTTACTTCTTTTTACTAATTTAGACTATTAAATATGCTTCACAAAATATCTAAAATATTCACAGAAGAAATGGAAAAGACACATCTTGTCATTAGCTTCATATGTCCCCACTCCCACTACCAAAAGTAAAACATGCAAACAAAGCAATCCTATCTGCTGGGTTGGTCTTTCAGATAGCTGTTTAAAATCTACTTCTCAGTCTAGCACTTTCCAGCTCCCTTCCTTGGTTTCACAGGACAGAAATGATCTTTGAAAGTAAGAGCACAATAATTCTATCAGGTCAAGGAAACATGTTTTAAAAATCTTCTTTAGGTATCTATTCAGAGAGATATGTTAATGGCCCTGCAAGAGCCAATCCTGTCCCTTGTGTTAACACCTTTTTAAAAAAATATTCTCAGCATACTGTACACACTTGCTTTATTTGCATTTTTTTAAATGGGCAAGTATCTCATTAATCTGCCAGGATCATCAGTACCCTAATGTCATTACTTTATCTCTCATTCATTTGTACATCTTCTGTTTAAATACTGAATTTTCAAAGCAAAAAATACAGATTTAGCACTAATATATAATTTTAATTCCTAGCATCTCTTATTATTTGTCCTCTTATTACATGAAATGAAGAGCTCAACACATATACAATGACCACTTAGGCTCCTGAGAAACATGTTACTCCATAAGAGAAGGCAGAAGTTCCTGTCTTAATTCAGTTCAACAGTCATTTATTGAGCACCTATCACTATGTGCCTGAAACTGTACTAGAAACTAGGAAAATAAAATGCCTTAGAGACGTCCATAGCTTTGTTTAGCAGGTAGTAGTGTTGGGTTTATTTCCACTAACATAGCAGTATAAATCATCCAGTTTGTCAGCTTACTTTGAAATAAGGTCAAAAGAGAAAGGAAAGATTTGCTTAAAAAGAAAAGTAAATTATAGCGAAAATTCCATTAGGTATCATTCCATAGTCTTCCTATGATCTATACCCCAGAAAAATTTTGAGAGTATTTATGAGGACATAGTCAGATTACTTTATAAAATGGATGATAAATGTTAATTAAATGTGTTTAAATTACCTTACTATGTTTTAAGAAACTCTCACCAGGAGGGAAATAGAATATCCTGGCTATAAAGAAATTAATAAAACATGTTATGCAAAAGTATAATTTATGGCTCATTTGGAATTAGATATCTACCACCTTTTCAATCCATACAAATGCATAATCTTGTCAATTAAATATTATTGTTAAGGTCTAGTAGTATGTTAAAATCACTTTAAAGTGCAACTAAGGAAAATTCATGTGTGTTTATTACTCCTTAAGGATCTATTAGTGGGCATTTTATTCAGATTCGTGCTGTAAAATCTGCATAAACTCAGCATATTGTTATCCCCATGTGTGCATTTGTTTGGTTAAAGCAGAACAGCAAATCTCAATTTTTGCAACTTCTGGAAAAGTCAAGAGAACTAAAACAGTCTTAATTTTAATCAGATACAAACAGTTATCACTACAGAAGTGAAGAGTTGACTATTATGCAAATAGTCACAGTTAGGGGTCAACCAGGCCATCACAGAAGACTAAGATAGTCAATTACTTCAGATATTTCCAAAGACTAGTGAAGATGAATGCTTCTTATTCCACCCTGTCTAATTTCCAGAGACATATGAAACATTAGAGACTAATACTTGTTGTTCTTAAATGGAAATCCCATTAAATACACAATGATCAAAGTGTCTTATCAAACGAAAATTAACTTTTTTTCAAATTTTGTATAAATGCATATAAATATGGTAACATTTGCAAAAAATGTTGCATTCCTTTCTTTGTAACAACCAAATCCAGATACGAACCTTTCATAAACTTTTGACCTGTAATGAAGGCAATCTGGCTTTACCCCTTGAAGTATTTTACTCAAGCTTATTCTGTTAGCAATGACCAGAGTTCAATTATTAAATTCCTCATCCAGAAATGCAGGTTTACATTTTAAACTACAGGTCTTTTTAAAATTATGCACAAGCACTTAAAGGCAGGGACTCTGTATCTCTCCAGGGCTCAGTAAAAGACCTTGTCCAGGGTCTCAATAAATATTTGTTACATAAATGCATTAAAGAAATTTTATTCTGTTATTTAAAAACTAAGCTACAACAATTCTGATGATTTTTTAATCTGCTGAACCAATTCAAAGTCCTTTCATCACTTAAAATCCTTAGATCAAGGCAAAGGGAATATAAATCTGCTCCAAACATATTTCATCATAGTGATCTTTTCTTTTGGCCATGCCATGGTCTAAATTTGAAGTTCACTAGCTGGTAAGAAAATACAAAAATTGACTTTTTTCATTTATTGCAAGATTTTTTTAATGGCCATTACATCTGTTGAAATTTCTCTGTAGTATAATTTTGAGATGCCTCTAAGATTCTTTACTAATTTCTTCATCATCAGCGGTAAAAATCACAAAAGTAGAAAATGTAATATGTACAAACTGGCTCAAACACTGGTTAAATAAAACTTGTTTTGCTTTTTTTCTTAAGTAGCTGAGACTAATGTCATATTTGCCAAATGAAATTGGAATTCACAATATAGAGTTAGATGCTGCAGTAATTCACTTCTCATGATATTCCTGCTATTTCAAGGAACAATAGGCCAATAGCATTGTTTAGGACTGATTAGCAATAACTCAATGCAATCAATAATTCAGTAACTCAGTGAGATCACAGCTAAAAAGGAACAGATATTCAAGCCCAAAGGGAAATGAAAAGATGTTAATTCCCTCAGATAAAGAGGAAAAAATAAACAAAATTCAAAATGGAATATGAATATGCTGAACTTTCCACATATTCTTAAACTAAGAAATCCTACTAAGAAATTCCAAGATTCCTTTATCCTCTATTTTAATATATTATTTTTACTTTAGTCCATCAAAAACAAATTGCATTGCCATCGATGGCAATTCTTAATGGTGGGCAAATAAAGAAGACAAGCACTGTATGTCTTAGATTTAAAGGCAGGCACAATATAAAATCTTAACTAATCTTCTGTATCATCAAAAAAACAAAAGTTAGTACTAGACAGGTTAGTCCTAATCACAAGATGCTAAGGAAAGGGAAGAAGGGACAGGAGGGGAGGGGAGAGGAAAATGAGAGGAAAACTAAAGAAAGGAAAGAAGAGAGGGAGGATGCAAGCAAGCAAGAATACTGTGGGCTTTTTTTTTTTAATTAGTACTGTCTATTAAATGCACAATTTTGACTCAATTAATGTTCACCCTGTCCCTTACACTTCAGCAAATGTAAACTCTGAAACCCAGTGTTATACTACAAATATTTTTCAAGGATCAAAACGATATATGTAAAATGCTCTTTGCAAAATAGAATTGCTATAAAAACTTTAAACATTTAATTAGAAAAATTTTAATTAAATTAAGATACACATGCTCACTTTTAAACCCAAGAACATATGGGTTACTTTAAATTGAAATGTAAACTGAAAACTAAAAAGTTATGAATTTAGATTGCTAACCAAGTCATTATAAAGGGAGGGACCAGTCTATCAGTGCGCCCTACCATTAGTTATTCCTGACTTACGAGGTGGTACTAAATATAACATTATAATAACTTAACCAAACGTAGAGATAGATATTTTCTCCAAACTAAGTCCATCAATTTTGAAAACGTTCAACTCAGCTTTATAAATATATATGGGTGAGAAAGTAAAACAGAGAAAAAAAGGGAACCCCACCTCCCATAGGCCCACTAAAAACTAAATAAATAAATAAAAAGAATGAAAAGAAAAAATAAAAATAAAGGATGTTTATTTAAATGAGGTTGTTGAACTCATATTTCAATTATTCTCTACTCTCCAATTTTCCAATAGCTACAGTGACTATGGTACTTTTCTAATTGAAAATTAGGATCTGGGGGGGGAAAAGAAGTGTAGAAATGTACACATGGATATCACAGAACAGATATTTAACATTAAGTCTATTCCAGGATATTCAGGACTCATAATCACAGTAGCCATGATATGTGAGGTAAAGCATCAATACATAGATTTAACTTTTTGACTTTGGGTAGTTTGTGTTACAACTTGCATTCCTAAATAGTGTAGCTACAAATTTGAGAATAAGCATTTTCCATAGTCCTATTGTCACATCCATAGTGATCTAGAATCATAATGATCAAAGCTGTAGACATTTTTTTTTTAGTTCCATATGACAATTCCCCAAAATGAATGACACAAAGCCCAGCTTTGATTCTCTTTAATTCTTGATTTAACAATACAAAAAGGCTGGGTTAGCTCCTTTAATATTGCACTATGACTGTAGTTTCCATGGTAGAATAAGGAGCTGAATCTACATAGAAATTATCAGCCTGTAACAATAGGTCTTTGTCCAGCTGTGACTACTTTCCTCCTCTAAAACCAGTCCTTATCTGGCTCAGGAAATGCCTGTTTTAAATGACAGGTAGGAGATTAAATCTACAGCTGCTGAAACACAATCTCAGCTCTGTTAGATAGGCTTTCATTGAAAAGCACTACAAACACATAATTTGTTTATGTTGTACCAGCAATCTCTGACAAAGCAGACTGTCTAGCTGAGACAAATGTGGTTAAACCCATTTATTGTATTATTTCTGCTACACAGAACAAGCTCTTAAAACACAGAAACTAGACAAGGCACAAAGCTCTAGCTGTCTAAAGAAATCAAGAATAGATGACTTCTTGTTACACTAGCCCTTTTTACACAGAAAGCATGTTCTCCCCTGGAAAACATCTATTCCAATTTCTCTTTTAAGTGGGTGGTTCAATTATGTTTATGCTTCCAGTTTTTAAAGTTTTTTTGTTCCTTCCAGCATAAAAGGCATAAAATCACCTAATCACTGAATATCTCTAGATTTAAGAACATGATGAATATTTATAGCAAGCGCTATATCACCTCCTCAAAAAGTACCCATAATGATAAATTCTGATGACAATACACCCTCTTTCAATATTTATTGCAAATTTGTATAATGTTATTTGATTCCTTCATTTTACTTGATAAAAAAATAGCTTTGCAAGTCTTAAAGAATATGAATAGTAGTTTCTTTAAAATTAAGGAGTCATGCATAAAGATACCTAATTGTATAAAATAAATGTTAAGGGGAGAGGTTTCAGCAACAACAATGAAAGCTGCTAGTCAAATGATCATAAATTACTTGCTCCAAATTAGTAATAGTAGCTAGAAATAGTATTGTTTTTATATCTAAAATTTATTCTTCAGGTATACTTATTCAACTCTAACTAGCATTCTGAATATACTGTATGCACATAAACAGTAAAATTAGTAATAACTAAAAGTTAAAGTCTTTACCCACATATATTAAATCCTAAAAGTTATGAACAATGACATTGAAACAACAGATGGTATACAATATGGCTTTTAAAATAAGAAAACAGATGCTATAACTCAAACTTGTCAAAAAATTTTAGGAAGAGTGGCATAATAAACATAAAGATTATAAAACTGTATTTGAAACATGGCCAAAAGGATTATGGTTAGCTCCTCTCAAACATGCCACTATTACCTAAAAACTTATTTTTCCTTTATCATCACCATTACACAGGAAAGTGAGAAAAGAATCTTCCAAGTTGGAACATATGTGCCACTAGGAACCCTGAGTTAGTCTTGAAATGTAGAAAGTATGCAATAAACTAGCTGAATCCATGGGGTATCCCTCAAACATACATGGATAATGAGGGGAATACATAACAGACATAAACAAACTCAGAAAGATGTCTAGACCCCACATCATTATGTATGATATATGCCCAAGATATATGGGAATACATTTGAATGTTCAAGTTCAAACTTGGCTTCTATTAGACTGATTCAGTCACAGCATGGGGCTTCTTTAATAAACAAACCTTACTGTTAGAAAATATTGGGGACTCAAATCATGTATTATGTCCCAGCTAGTTAAAGATGTGGTGCTCTAATGCCCTATATCCCTTGAAGCTTTCTTATAACAGACTGTAAATAATAAAGGAAAACTAAATCCTAGAAAAACACATAGAAGTCTTTTGCATTACAAGTCAAGAGCAGATACTACACAAAACTAACATTTCAACATACGCTCAAGAGAAAATTTACATTTCCCATTAAAAATTAGAAATGGGTTTAACAATGTGGGTCTTGGTTTACATTTTCCATGATTCTTAAAGATGCATTCACATAAAAGATGTAACCATAATTGTTTATCTCACTACAATAAGTTCTTTGCCATGTTTGACATATACTCATATGTATAATATAAATAGATTAAGCTCACTTTAGAATCACAGACTTTTAGAACTGAAATGGTTTCTGAAAGTCATTTTTCCAATACCATCATTTTAAACATACATATTATAAGGCCTAGAGAGAAGTGACTTTCCAAGGTCATAAAACTTAAGAAGGACTAAGCCAAAGCTGAAAATAAGGTCTTTGGTCACCAAGTTTATTAATTTCACAAAATCATAAAATCAGAGATTTTCAGAGAGGGAAAGCTTTAGTCTATATAATCCAGCGATTCTCACCTAGACAAGGAACTTCAATAAGATTTTCCAGAAATATACATGCCTACTCGGTCCTTGTCCAGAACTACTGGTCAGGGATAGAGTGAACTGCCCATTGTGACATAACTAGTCAAAATCAGCTATATTGGAACTAAATCCGCTAATTCCAGATTCAAGAATTTTCATTTTTATTCCTCAGTTTTCTTTTTCTCTCTTTCGATGTAGAAGTTAAATACAAACATACCCCTTTTGCCCCTGACTTTAGTCTAAATATGTTTTCTTAAACATAAATCTGCACCATGTGAAGAAGATGAAGGCAAATCTCAGTTCTTCTATGAAGACATTCTGCCAACACCAACACACAGTGACTGATCATTGCCTCCCTTCCTGTTTTTCCTCTACTCTCCCAACCCACACTGTCAAAGTTTGTATGCCTGTGACATACATTGAAATCAATCATGCATTTTTTTAATGCATGAGACCATGAACTCTGAGAACAGAATCATAACTTCTCCTTTCATATTCTTCACAATATTTTACAAAGACAGCTTTTAGCAAAATATAAACTGAATTATTTTCCTGAGGGTCAGAGTACTAGTTCTAAAAAGCATAGAAGTAGGCAGACTAAAAAGAATGCAAGAATATATAAAAAGGATAATACACCATGGTAAACTGAATTATTTTCCTGAGGGTCAGAGTACTAGTTCTAAACAGCATAGAAGTAGGCAGACTAAAAAGAATGCAAGAATATATAAAAAGGATAATACACCATGGCCAAGTGGGGTTTATTTGGGGAAGGCAAGGTTGGTTTAACATTTGGAAATTAATCAATATAATTCATCATAATAAGAGAAAAAAGGAAAACAAGATTATTTCAATAGATGCGGAAGAAACATTTGAAAAAATTTAACACCCATTCACAATAAAAACTTTCAGCAAACTTAAATAGAAAGGAACTTTCTCAATCTGATTAAAGATATATTTGAAAACCCTACATCTACTGGGTGTATATCCAAAGGAATGGAAATCATCATGTTGAAGGAATACCTGCACTCCTATGCTCACTGCAGCTCTATTTACAACAGCCAAAATATGGAACCATCCTAAGTATCCATTGACCGCCAACTGGGTAAGGAAAATGCAGTATATGTACACAATGGAATACTACTCAGCCATAAAAAGAATGAAATTCTGCCATATGCACCAACATGGATGAGTCTGGAGAAAATTATGTTAAGTGAAATAAGCCAGACAAGGAAAGAGAAATACCGCATGTTCTCACTCATAACTGGGTGGGTGGGTAGGTGGGTGGAAGGAAGGAAGGAAGGAAGGAAGGAAGGAAGGAAGGAAGGAAGGAAGGAAGGAAGGAAGGAAGGAAGGAAAGACTACAATAAAACATTAAACTTTCAGAAAGAGAGAACAAAACTAAGGATACTAGAGATGTGGGGGGAGGGAGAGAAGGGGTTTGGGGAGTGATACTTTGGGTAAAGGGCATAAAGAAAAATCACAATTTGTAATAATGAATATGCAAATAATAAATAATAAAAATTTTTAAAATGTATTTAAAAAAAGAAAAACCTACAGCAAACATTATCAATGATAAAAGACTCCATACTTTCTACTTAAGATCAGAACAGGCAAGAATGTCTACTTCTTGCCAGTTTTTTTTTTTTTTTTCCTTTTTGTCTTTTTTCGTGACCGGCAACGGGATCGCAACCCTCGGTGTTGCGCCCGCACCTCGCTCAGCCAGTGAGCGGCTGGTCTGTATGTGGAATCCAAACCCTCGGCGGGAGCGCCGCCACGCTCCCAAGCGGCACACTGTAGCAGTATAAAATACCAACAGAAACAGCAGAAGGATTAACTTTTGCACTAAAGATCCTGACACCCCAGAACCTGGCTACTGTGCCTACAGGGCTAAGTTCTGCCAAGAATAAGGGAGAGAGATGTTAAGTAAAGTGATAATAATATAACAAAAATATTTTTAAAAAGGAAATTCAAGGAAGACCAGAATAGATGTTCAATAAATAGATTTTTAGAGGAGCCTTTTTTGTTTTCTGACTGCAGAGTCCAGGCATTCCTAGGGGACTCTTTACACTGTTACAATGAGAGTCAAGTTTCCAATACATGAACTTTTGGGGGACACATTTAACCTACAGCCATTATATACTGAAAATTTGCTAAGAGAGTAGAGTTTAGGTGCTCTTACCACCCAAAAAAGGTAACTATGAAAGGGGATAATAGGTTAATTTGCTTAACTATAGTAATCATTTCACTATGTAGATGCATATCAAAACAGCATATTGTACTTTAAATATATACAATTTTAAGAAAAATTGCAAAGAAAAAACTTAAAATAAAACTATACCATATTCATGGAATGCAAGACTCAGTGTTGCTAAGATAGCAATTTTCCACAAACTGATCTATATATTCGACATAATCAAAATCAAAATCCCAGCAGGACATTTGAAGATAGTGTCAAGCTAATTCTAAATTTTATATGGAAAAACAGTCAAAACAATTTTGAAAAAGAAGAAAACTGGAGAACTATAGTAATATTTCAGGACTTACTATAATGCTATTTAACTTAGGGTGGTACTGGTGTAAGGACAGACAAATACATCGATGGAACAGACTAGAGAGTCCAGATATAGATTCATACTTATTTGTTCAATTGATTTACACAATAATGCCAAGGTAATTCAATGGGGAAAGGATAGTCTTTAGAACAGATTTTGCTAGAGATGAATATCTGTCTGGGGAAAAAAAGCCTAAATTTTATCTCACACCGTACCCAACATTTAACTCAAAATTGATTAAGTCCTAAGCATAAGAGTCAAAACTAGAAAACTTCTAGAAGAAAACGCAGGAGAAAATCTTTGTGACATTGTTTTAGGCAAATATTTAAAAATAGAACATGAGCATGAACTGGAAATTTAAAAAAATTGATAGAATGGGTGTCATTAATACTATAAACTTTGCTCTTTAAAAGAGAGTTAAAAAGGTAAGCCATAAACTGGGAAAAAATATTTGCAAAAGAAAATAAAGGACTTCTATCCACAATATTTTTTAAAAACTGTTACAACTCAGTAATGAGACAGTAAATTAATAAAAAGGGGGTAAAATTTGAATAGACAATTCACAAAAGAAAATATTAAAATGGTCAATAAGAACATGAAAGGATGCTCAACAGTACCATTCAAGAAATGAAAATCAAAACCACAATGAGATACCCCCATAAGCCTAGTAGAATGGTAAAAATTAAAAAGATTAACAATATCGAGTGTTGGTGAGGATACAGAATAACTGGAACTCTTATACATTGCTGATGGAAATTAAAAATGGTACAGCTACTTTCTTACACAGCACTTTCTTAGAAAGTTAAACATAAAATTACCATACAGCTTAGCAATCAATCCACTCTTGGATATTTACACAAGAAAAATGAAAACACATCTATATAAACACTGCAACATTATTCATAATAGCAATCACTGGAATCAAACTGCTAAGGTCAAACAAAAAAAGAGAGAGAGACGAATCTGTAAGAGAATGTTTTATTTGGGGAAACAAGATTGCAATCTGGGACACACACACACACACACACACACACACACACACCCAGAATGGTCTCCAGTATGTTTGAAGAACAAAAAAAAGTCTGGGAGTTTCATCAGAGAGAGAAATGTTACATTTGGTTTTGAAAGAAAGCTCATTGGCTCTAGCAAAGCTTTGGGGAGTTGTTTGTTTCAGCAGCTGCCAGGTAAAAACTAGTCTTACGGTTACGACAGGCTGTTTCGATAGCTGGGTTTTTGGAGCAGGTACTATGTGCCCCGAGTGCTTTTTCCTTCTGGCCCCTAGAGTTCAATTTTAGTTTAGGTATGACACTAATGCCCTGATTTGTATAACAGACTTTAACAAACCCAGTGTCCACCAACTGGAGGATGGCTAAACAAATTACAGTAAGTCTATTCTATGGAATATTACTGAGCAATGTAAAGTAACAAAATGTTGATATACCCAAGAACATGAAAGAATATAAAAAATATTATGCTAAATGAAAAAAGTCTAACATAAAAGACTATGTATTATATGATTCCATTCATATGAAATTTTAAAAAGGTGAAAAAAAGTGATAAGGCAGATCAATGAATGGGCCTCGTGGTTCAGGGAGGGGATCCAACTGCAGAGGGACACGAGGAAACTTTTCAGGTCTAAAATGTTATACATGGCTCTATACAATTTCTAGAATTCATCAAACACTTAAAATTGATAAAGTTTATTGTACGTAATGTGCAGATCAATGAAACAGAAAAAAAACTATTTTAAAAAGTAGAAAAATTTTAAAACGTCCTATAAAGTAGGCATTACTTTCCCACTTTACAAATGAGGTAACTAAGATTAAGAGTAAGTAATTTACCTAAGACTGTAGCCAGTGAGTGTCTGAGCCTGAATTCAATCCTACATCTTCTGCAGCCCATGCTCCTTCCAAAATTTTACAGCTGCTTAACTTTAAAAAAAATAGCTTATCTTTGTACCTAGGAAGAAGTTAACATGATAAAGGTCTTTCTTTGGGAGGGTAAAGGGTATTAACATCCTTAGAAAAAAGAAAATTCTACTTTAGTATTAAACAGAAAAAGGGTTCCAGTGGGAAGTCAGGGCTCAATCTGTATCCCTCCTGAGCCATCACGTTGCCTATTTTTGTGTTTCATTTACACTAAATTGTCAAAATGATAGCTTTGCCCTACCTGCCCTTAGCTTGGAAAGAAAAGCAATTATATACCACAAAGACACCCCCACATTCGCCAAGTACTGCAAACCTGAGCACCCTATTCCTTATTCTCAGGAGTTGATCTCCCAAAATGGCATGATACTAGCATATAGATGAACAAAGCAAGAATAAATAAATTTCACTCATTTTTTTAAAAGTTTTATTTCAACAGACAGTGAAAAGCACATTATTTCATTCAGAGATGGTTATAGTATGGTAGAGTAAGCCCTGGAATAAGTGAGTTGAAGTTAAAAGATCTAGCTCAGGACCAGTAATGTAACAAATTGCTTGATTTCAGTTTTCTCCTCATTAAATGAGGTTTTTGTGAAGAGAAAACTATGTAACATGTTTAGTACCTTGTAGTCACTAGCCACTGAATTTAAATGTGATCATTTCGAAATAGTTCAACACCCTTTTAAACGGACACTTCAGAATCATGGGGTATGTGTGTGTCTGTGTGTGTCTGTGTGTGTACGCATGTGTGTCTTGTGGGTATTTGCATGTGTGTGTGTAGATGTGTGTCTGTGTGTGGTCATTACACATGTTCTCTCTGTTCTCTCTCCCTAGAGATTCATTATGCCCCGATGGAAAGAGTAGCCCTACCTGGTCGCTACTTTTCTTTTCCCAGGGATAATCTTTGGGGTGACAGGCGTGTGTGACTTGAGAATCAGCAAAGAGTAGGTAGGAGAAAAAGCTCTGAAGAACACAGCTGGGTCTGTCCTGTCCTATAAAGGTTTCTGTAAGAATGATTAAAGAAGATCTCGCAAAACAAAAAAACCAGTATTTTCACTGAAATATCTAAGAAAGGCTAACGGTAGAGATTCTGAATTACTTACAAGGCACAAAAACAAGAGGGACAGACTAAAAACCTAATGACAGATGTTAATCTAATTTGAGTCTTATGACATTATAATAACATTATCATGTTATTATACTGCTTTAAGCCACTATGGTAATTACATGGGTGATGATAATAGTAATAATAGTTATAAAGGCCACACTGATACAGCATTTGCAATGTGACAGGCACTTTTCTAAGAGCTTTATATGCATTAACACATTTAATTCACAAGACATCTTCATGAGGTAGATGCTGTTATTTTCCCCATTTTATAGATGAGGCACAGGAAAGCTTAGTGGCTTGCCTCAAGGTCAGGCAGCTAATAAGCAGAGGGCCCAGGTTTGAATCCAGGCAGTCTGGTTCCAGAATCCTATTCTTAACCCATGTGGCATATTGCCTAATGATACAGAGATTTTCCAGGCTGGTGCCTCGGGTCCCTTTGTCAGAATAAGGGTGGTGAGGAAAGAGGAAAAGAGAGGGAAGTAAGAAGAGCCTTGAAAATTTCTTGGAGAGAGTATGTATAGTTTGAATTAATATATATAAGAGTACAGGCTCTTCGCACCATAAACCGATTTTCGTCAATATATACTTGTGATTCTGGTTTTACTGTGTCTGTGACAAGGAAAACAAAGCAGAGCACTCAGCATCATGTCACAAGGGGCCAGCTTTGTGCTCTCAATTCCACACTGCCTGGGAAAAACAAATATTTACAGTAAAAAACGTGTTTCTTGGAAGATAAAAATAATTTTCTTGTGTTCCAATATTAATCAAATTTGCAATTTCTGTAACATTAAAGAACTATATAAGGTGCTTTTGTTTCCCTAGAGGGCATGTGAGTTAAAAGGTCACAAATCACTGGATAATAGAAGTCCACTGCTTAGTTATTAAAAGACTAGGGTGAAATATTGGTTCTCCTACTCTCTTACTTTTGAACCAATAGGTTTCAATTTTATTATACATAAATGGGAGAATAATACTTCTACTGTTTACCTTAAAGGAATCAAGACAAAAACTACCTAATAGATGTGGAAATTATCTGAAAAAAATGAAGTACTATGCAAGTGTACATTATTTCACTACATTTACCATAGAAACCTATCTATAAATCGGGACTTTTTTTTTTAAGTTTAGGGCATCACCGTAGTTCTATATATAGAATTGTTTCTACAAATAAGGAAACTTAAGAAATGAGACTTATGGGCCGGCCCGGTGGCACACTGGAGAGTGCGCCACTTGGGAGTGCGGCGGCGCTCCCGCCAAGGGTTCAGATCCCATGTGGAGACCGGTTCCCGCTCACTGGCTGAGCACGGTGCGGGTGCAACACCGAGGGTTGCGATCCTGTTACCGGTCAGTAAAAAAAAAAAAAAAAAAGACAAAAAAAAAAAGAAATGAGACTTATGATTTCTTGAAGACCTACTACATCCCAGAAAATATATGCTAGATACTTTCACGCTTGATCTCAATTAATTCACACAGCAACACAATTTAGTAGGATATCATTATGGCTTTTTATAGATTAAACAAACAGAGATACAGAAAAGTTAACACCATAGAGTTAGTAAAAGGACAAGGCCAGGATCCAAAAATCAAGTGATTCTATTTTTTTAAAATTTTTTTACAATAACTGTCCCGACATGTCCTTTATAGCAATAAGACCCAACCCAGGATCGTGTATTATCATGTCTCTTTACTCTCTTTCAATCTGGAACAGTTCCCCAGCTCCTCATCGAGGTTTATGATGTGAACAATTTTGAAGATTTCAAGTCAGTTATTTTGTAGACTGTCCCTAAATTCATTTTTTTCCTGATATTTTCTTATAATTAAATTCAGGTTACACATTTTTGGCAGTGATACTGTGCTCTTCTCAATGCATCCCATCAGGTATCATATGATATCAATTTGTCCCATCACTTATAATGTCACCTGAGTAATGTGATTTCTGCTGGATTTTTGTGACTATGTAAGTATACTATTCTTCATCCAACTCTCATCCAATAGTTTTAGCATCCCTTCATGTTTCTTATCTGAATTCATTATTACTATAACGGTTGCCAAGTGATTTTCTTTCCATAATTTCTTGCATATTCCTTATTTGGCACTCTACTAAAAAAAGAGCTTTCTCTTCTCCACTTTTATTTTTTCATTTATTTATACATATCACTTCAATTCATGGATTCTTCTTCTATCAAATAGGATAAATCCCTGTCATTTTTTTTATGCTTATAGTGTGCCAGATATGGACACAGGTTGCCCTTTCAGGCCGGTTTCCATGCCCTTTTGCTTTCCCCTTATAATTCTTTAAGCACTTCCTCACTTTCTGAAATAACAAAATGCTCCGGACTTATCCTGTATTTTCCCTACCCTAGAGCAGACTCAGGAGAATGGTATTTAGAAACCAAAATCTAGGTGCAAAGTGTTTACATTACTGCTGGGGTGTACTTTGCTCCTAGACCCTCTCAGTGGACAGAGCTAGAAAATGTGTTTATGAAAATATTATACACTCACACACATTTGCACCTATATTCACTTCTATATTTTTCTCTGTAGATATATCTACACCTGTGTGTTAATATAGTTACATATATACATTTAAAAAACATGAACTTGCATTGATACTTTCAATATTACAGAATTTAATCTTCCTCCATTTCAAATTCGTAACTCTTTTCTAAAAGGGTGAAAAACCTGGTTCCCATTATATATATGTGTGTGTGTATATGTATGTGTATGTATATGTGCATATGTAAAATCATACATATTTTTACACATACACTTACAACACATATACACACACTTTTTTCTGTCTCCTATATGTTACCAACCAATCTCCTGATCCTGCTGAGCTACTTCCCCATTTGACAGCCTTTATCTAGTAAGCCCCAACTCTTCAAGCTATCACTCTGATAAACCACTTCCTCACAGGGCCCTCACTCCCCACTGGGCTGCCACTCAACTCAGCTACATTCCTCACTTGTGACTGCCTAATGCTTTTCAACTGAATTAGAAAGGAAGGGAGGAAAAGAAGGAAGAAGAGCCTTGATTTATGTCCCTATTTTCTATTAATTAGACACCACTATTTCCTCCCTTTCATTTAACTGAGAGGCAGCATGGTATAATAGAAAGAACATAGATTTTGAAGCCACAGAGACCTAAGTTTGACTCCTGGATCTAACTAACTAGATGATAACCTTTGTTTCGTCACCTGTCAAATGGTGATGATAAAACCCACATTGTTGCATATTTATGAAAATTAAAGAAAATGCACATAAAGAAACTGGTTTGGTGCCTGGCGGATAAAACCATAAATCATAATTATTATTAAATCATTAAACTTAGATGGTAAGCACTAAAATAAAGGTATGTACCTGACTGATTACACCTGGGTACTGGGGGCTAGCAAGGTAAAATACCAACAGAAACAGCAGAAGGATTAACTTTTGCACGAGAGATCCTGACACCCCAGAACCTGGCTACTGTGCCTATAGGGCTACTAAGTTCTGCTAAGAATAAGGGAGAGAGATGTTAAGTAAAGTAATAATAATATAACAAAAATATTTTTTAAAATGAAATTTAAGGCAGATCAGAATAGGTGCTCAATAAATAGAATAAAAAATGTCTCTTTATGTTCAACATATAAGAAAAGATGAGAAGTGAAGGACATCCTGTGGTCCCAAGCAGCATTTGGATTTCTCAATTAGATTTCCATTTAAAAACTCTTTCATGAGGAGATAGTATTTCCACACTAAGAATGGGAGTGAAAAGAGATTATAGGTATTCAGGTGTTTTAAGTGCCTAAAAAGGTGATGAGACGAGTTGCCAGCCCTGACTGCTTCATCTTTCCCAACAAAATATTAATAAAACCATTATGTCTTAACAATCAAACATTTCATGTCACCTGGATATCTTTTAAGAGTCAACAAAGTTTTAAGTTCTTTCACAAAATGTTTCCTTGAAGGGAAAAGGGTAATGAAGTTTGCAATAGTCAAGCATGGCACTGCTAATCTTGTTTAAGTCACTTTCTTCCCCAAGTCCTGCTTACTCCCTTCCCCTCAAAAGCAAGTTTAGATGAACACTAAAAAGTTACCTTCTTTTTATTGTACTTCTCACGTTTCTTAACTCCTACCATCCACATGGAATAAAAATAACTTGGTTCACTTCAGCACCCTGAAGAGCACAGCCAGTTTACCCCTCTGATGTTCCAGGTCAAATTTAAATCTTTCAGAATTACTTTCTTCTTCCCCAACTTCTGTTATTCAGTGTGAAATTTAAAACTTGCTAATGACTGTAAACCAGTAATTCAGCCTGGCCTGTAGATATGAATTACCACAAACCTCTTAGTCTTTCACGCACCTTTCAAAGGAGATAAACCATTGCTTTACAACTACTTGGTCATAGCATCTTTTTATACAAACACCAACTACTACTTAATAAATTATAAAAAGCAAATGATCTGTAGTACTTTCCATAGCCATTGAAATGTAGTTGTGCATCACTGCCTGAGCCTGCCTTTTAGCTGATTAACAAATATGGTGAATGTATACTTGTATATTCTTAACATTTAAAGACAACACTCTAAAGAAATTTCAAGTATGTTCTGCCGATCAGTTATTGAGTTAGACCACCCATAGCCATTTTTTATTCTTCATTGTTTGAATAATAGGGGAGGAAATTTAGTGTATACTCTCTTCTTCCTGTATTTTCCAGCTAGATTAAGCTGTTGTCTTCACAATTGCCTCCCAGCTGCTGTGACTTGTGAAAACAACAGACCCTGCTCTGTTGTCTGGAGAAAGCCGGGATTGTTATGAGTAACTTTATTGCAGGCACATGAGTGTGTTAAGACTTTAAAACACGCTCAAATGTCATGTGCACACCCAATGACGGGCAAGAATAATTATGAAAAGACAAGAAATCTATGTCTATGAAACCGTGTTAGACAAAATGGGCCATTCATTGTGTTCCCCTGGGAATGCCTGGACTCTGCAGTCAGAAAACAAAAAAGGCACTTTTTTCCTGCCGTAGGCTGAATGCTTAGCTTTGCCATCTGAGCCCTAAGAAAACACGGGCCCCTCTACTGCTGGCGCACCCACACACACTAAAAAATATTAATGCCTCTCTCTCCTTACTTTTTTCCAAGCATCCTCTGTGTGTAGGCTGTAGCCAATATAATGTCAACACAAAGACAAAATAGTTTATCTAACATCAGCCCTCCACAATTTCCTTCTTGTCAGTTAATTGCCCTTCCCCCAACATTAAGAAGAAGAAGAAGAAGAAAGATAACCTTTACTCCGGTGGAAAACTTGTCTCTGGCACAGATTTTATCCTCAGCGATATTCCCTTCTGTTTTCTTACATGTTTGCTACCGTTAATGTTTTTACCAAGTACTATGTAAACATGCTCATTTGCCTCTAAATTTTTTCTCCTTCCCTAGGGAGCTTCTGAAAGTCATTTTGTTGGATAAAGTTTGCCTGTCAGCTCCTTCTCAGGAATGCCCCTTCTCAAAGTTAACTATCGTGTGTCCTTCCTGTCAGTGTGTGCACGTATATTATACAAATGGGATGACAAATGAAACTCCAAATCATCTCAGCTCCGACACATTTTAATATACATATTTCACTGGAAGTTCAAAGTTTTTATGCTTTATTGCAATTTTCAACCACAGCTATTTTATGTTAACAGACAAGAAATTATTCACTGATTTTCCTAGATAGATACACTGCACTTCGATGGTCTACAGTAGACTCTACAGTAATTTCCTCGGCAGCTGAACCGGCAGAAAGAAATATCCAATAAACAGGTTTCCAAAACAGTAAGCTTTTGCCCAGGATCTTCAATCTTGAACCCTTTCAGTACTTTCCAGGAAGAAAAGACTGGGAGAATATGTACTTCAGTGCAAAGTGGGGAAATAGGAGTCTGACAGATTATTAAAGACCATAAATTCTCACTTCATCTTCCTTTCCAGAGCTCAGCTCATTGCTCTTGTATTCCCACCCAGCATCCACTTGCTTCAGAACTTGTCGATAAGCTAGGGGCAAAATAGGGAAAAAGAAAACACTTTTTTGGTTGTTTTTTAAAAAATTAGCTAAAAACACATGTCAATTCCTTTGAATAAAATAAGTATTTTAAAATTCATCAAATTTAAACATGTGCCTCATCTTTAGCTAATGAGCAAATGACTCGGAAAGGCAACATCTGGAGAAGTGAGATTTAAATTTTGTCTGACAATAAAATGTGGCTATCTTTTATTTAGCTAACTGGTGTTAATGATCCAGCAGCAGCAAATGCCAAAAGAGAGGCAATTGTGGGTATGTGTATACATACCAGCAGAAACCAGGATATATTTAGTCAACCGACTAGTTGTTTTGACTATACCACTCCCAAAGCAATTGAGTTGATGAAATTAACCAGGTGGGGTTGAGTCTGTGATTAAGTTAGGGAGTAGGAAAGCGCTTTAGAGATCATCTAGTTATTCAATTCCAGGCCAATTCACTCACTTTTTAACATAAGCATTTTGAGGCTAGAGACACGGGGTAAAGATTATTAAAGTTAATGTCAAAGCCAGTGTATGAATGCAGTAGAGGCATAAAATAATAATAATTTATTATAGGAATGACTTAAGAGATTTGATACTAATTACACAGATCAAGGAAGTTACTTTTCTCTCAATTGAGAAGAACTACTTTCACAGTAACCACTCTCCAGAAGGAGGGAAACCTGCCAGGCCAAAATACAGACCCAGAGCTCATCTCCAATATTTTCACACAAATAGGAATGGCTTTGCACCAGCAATGCTTGCACAGTGGCATTCTACAGAGATGCTAGGGGCCAGCCAGCAAAGCTCATGCAAGACTACCTCATGGAAGTCACTATGGGATGGTCATGAGTAACACATATCCTTCTCTCAAACATGACATTGATTTCAGGAAGTTTTCTACTCCACTCAGCCAAAACAAGATTTCTTACCTCCCCTGGATTCTAAAACCTATAAACACATGAAACTTACAGTGAAGTAATACTGTACAAATGGTCTAGAACTAGTTCTGTCTCTCAGGTTGAAAGATAATGTACTTACAGCCTAGCTAGCTATCAGACCAGCCATGAATTTGTTTTAACAATTCAACAACATTACCATTCTTCATTCACCCACTTAGCTTAATTTTCCTAGCATCACTTTCACTGCTGAGGTTGTCTCTATTAAGCCATTTTTTTTGCATCATTAACTTTTAACCAGGCATCGATAGCTTTATTGTTTAAATTGCGTATGACTTTATTTAACGTCAGCATTTCTTCTAGCTCCTGACAAGAAGTCACATTTTATAACTAATTAAATTGATCCCTGGGAAGCAAAAGCCACTAAACGGAATTATTTGTACCCAAGTGTCAATATATTAAATCAAAGGGCTAATGAGTTGGGTCACTGCTTCTTTTATTGGGAGGCTACAGCAGAATAGGACTCGTATTATCCTCTATTTTCTGCCTTAACAATCAATTTTATTTAAACCAAAGGCAGCTAATTAATACTTTTGGATCTTACAGTAAATAATACCTCTTTTATAACATATAAATGGGCAATGGAAAATTTTCTTCAATGACATATGCAATACTTTTTTCACATCCTTTTATGACACTGGGTCACAAACATCCAAGATGATCTAAAAGTTGTTTCGCAAGAAAATGATTTTGAGAAGTTCTAGGTTTCAACTATTAGCATTATGAGTATAAATCAAGATGAAAATTTATCTCTTGGAGCTGACAATAGCACCTAACAAAAGTGACTAAGAAATGACTAAATTTGTCATGTCAGCTTTTCCTATCACCCTCACAACTGCTGAGTAATACTTTGAGTGATTTCACTCGTTACATTTGGACACTACTTTCAAAATTCATCACCTAATAATTCGAACCACTCACTGTTTTCAACATTACTTAGCTTATTTTGACAAAATCCCTGCAGACCCTGTTTTACTGTTGCCATCAGTTAATCTCGTCAACCCAATTTACTCACAGATAAAATTTCATGTCTAATTATTTGCATCTACGAATCTTACCTTTTATTTTGGAGGATTTCACCCTATAATTTATTATTTCAGCATGTGGGGAAGAAAAAAACCCATAAAATCAGGTTTATATTTTCTTATATTTTTTCTTTTGTTTTTATTTTTATTTTCTTGGAATACCTTATATTTTCAAAAACATAAACCATATGGTCTATAAATGAAGACTATCATACAATTATGCATAAAACATGGCAAGTTGAAAAATTCAGTCCTATCAAATTAGGCCTGGTGGCAATTATCTTATGACAATGAGGAGACCACATCTAGGAAACATAGTTCCAAGGTAAAAATAAAGATGGGGGTACAGAGAACACATACACAACCAACTTCAACTGCTGGATGACAATTTCAGACAATGCCTTTAAATTTGGTGTGAGAACTTCATTTTGTATATCTGGAAATTAGCCAAAATAACACCAGTTTAAAGGTAACCCTGAGGTCCGTTGAGTAGAATTAATATTATTTATCACATAATAAGTTCTCAAAAGTCAATTTTGTCTCCAATACTTAACTTTGTTGATTTATCACCAGGATCAAATACATCATAGGGAACACCACAGATGTTTTTGAAAAAAACATGTTCTTTTACCCACACATAGTTTGCTTTTTCAAACATTGAATTAGGGTTTCTTTCTTAGTAGACACAGTGGTTCTTTTTTGAGGCAACTTTAAATAGTCACTTTTATCCATTTATAGATGTGTACGCTTTGGAGGTCAAACATGTGCTGTTGTTTCTTACCACAAATGTTTTCCTTCATTTTCAATGGTCAAAAGTCATAGGCATGTTTGACCCCACCCACAGACAGCTCTGTTCAGTATCTGGAGAATCCAAGGCTGGCTAGAGATCACTGAAATACAGATGCTTACTTCACAAACAAATAAAAAGGTATTCTAACACAGACCAATGGAATTTGACACTGGACCATCAATAAGTTACAGAAATAAAACAAAATACTAATTAGTGTTTCATTTGGAATGTGCGTGTATTTCAAGTAAGAGAACATCCTTATTAATACAGACTACTGATCTAAACAAATGTGCTAAAATGTTCTTGGTAAATATTCAATTCTGTTATGTAATAGTGACAAATTCGTTTGGCAATGTGTTACCCTACAAAGTAGTACTGCACAGGGATATATAGAATAAGTTTTTATAACCCTACCAAAAACAGGGTCAACTACCTCTAAGAGGAATAGTTAGACAAATACTGGTACATAAAATATGTCATCCTGTTACCCCAAAGAAAATACAATAAGAACCCACACCACTCCCCACTAAGCTCAATAAGAGCATCTGAGACTGAAACCTACTGGGCCCATCAGAACTTAACCTATTTCATTGTGTCTCAAGAATACAATTGGCAATAATGATCATTCATATCATTCATATCTGGTTTCCCTGCCCAAAACACACTTACATCTTCTCGTTGCTACCTCAGCTAAAATGCCCATAAACTGAAGAGGCTAGTAAGGCAGATATGTGACCCAAAACTCAAGTTATCTGGCTTGCACACTCCTGACAAGATGCTGAAGAAAATCTAAATACTTTTAAAAGCCAAAAATGAAAAATCCCAATCTGAGACATAATAAAATTCAACAACTTTTCTCTGCAGAATGATACACAATCGCATTAATTAATCCTAAACCAAGCATCATTCTGAGTTCTACTTTTCTGAAAACAAAGTATGGCATGGTACCTGTGGCTTTAGGTAATGCTGCCCAACAATGAAAAGAAATATCAGAGTAAAGTATGATTGCAATTTATTCCTCCTAGCTCAGATCACATTCTCATCTTCATTATAGTGGCTGAACACAACCAGAAGCTCTGTTATCTGTTTTCTATGTTTTGATGTTAGACAAATACAGGTCATGGCAAAGACAGCCTGTGACCAACAATGGCATATATTACATATCTCGGTATTATCAAAGAAATATGCTGTAATCAGAATCCTAAGTGGAGTTTACAAAGACATGAAAAAAAATTAAAGTAAGAAGTACAATTGGGGCTGGCCTGGTGGCGCACTGTTATAGTGCGCCGCTTGGGAAGCGTGGCAGCGCTCCCGCCCGAGGGTTCGGATCCCACATACAGACCGGTTCCCGCTCACTGGCTGAGCGAGGCGCGGGAGCAACACCGAGGGTTGCGATCCCGTTGCCGGTCCCGGTCCGGTACGGGGGCGACACTGAGGGTTGCGATCCGTTGCCAAACACGAAAAAAGACAAAAAGGAAAAAAAAAAAAAAAAAAAAGAAGTACAATTGAACAGTGTAAAGAGAAAAGTGAAAGGAGGGAACATTTTCTAACAATCATAACAATAGAATAAGAAGCCCCCAATTAACATGCTGAGATAAATTACAAAAATCTCTCCAGTCTTTTATGTAATTCCCCCTTTATGCCACATATCCCTGTGCAGTATTCTTTTTACCATCCTAGGAAGCCTTACTTTAATCTGTATGCAACCTACAGAAATGAGCTATTGATGTGCCTCTCTCCTCTCTGGTGCTCCTATTTTGCCTTGTAAGTGACTCCTCCTCATCCCTTAAATAGACCATTTCTAATCACCTAGCTCTGAATTGAATTAAGTACAATGGTCTTCTGAATCATTCATCCACAGTCTAATTGATATTTTAAAGCCACTTAATATTTGCCCATGAAAAACATGCAAATTAGCTTTACCTAAAAACAAAACAAGAGAATTCGAGTGACATACGCATCAAATTTTCCCATCTCCATTTCCCCAAGTTTAACTTTGTGCAAACAGCCACAGATTAGCACAGAGGTATCTATCTACCTTGATAAATTTGTACCTTCAGTTTGTAACCAGGCATTTCCTGGGCAACCAGTCTTTCAGGGAGTGTTCAAATATTTGTAGTGGGGCAATTTGGGCTGTACATAGTTTAGTTCTTATTCATGCATTCCTCATTTACAAGATGTTAGCCTGGTAAATTTCCCATTTTGAGACTATTGGCTCTTTCTTTTCTGTTGGTGGTCCTTGAATTACCCTCTTTAGTTAACTGTGGAGTGTGGGTCAGGCTAATTGTCATGAAAAAAAATATTTTATTTTTTTTCCTTTGAAATTATTTCCTAAGCCACTCTGTTTCTATATTCAAATTCTCAATTTGGCAAATGAATCTACCTGTCTCTCAATCAAAACTTCTGCTCTGAGAGATATGGATAACATGGGGTTTAGGAGCCACAGCTCTAGATTCTTATTGACAGAGAGGCAGGAGGTGCAGTGGTTAAAAGCACACATTCTAGAGCCAGACTAAGTTTGAAGCCCAGCTCTGCCACTCAGTAAATGTAAGACATGGACAAATTACCTAACTTCTGTATGTCTCACTTTTCTTATTTAAAAATGGAAATAATATTAACTACCTCATAGGATTATTTTAAGGATTCAATGAGTTAATGTATCTTGAGCCTTAGATTAGTGTCCAACATACAGTAAACGCTATACTCATTTAAGTGTTTGCTGTTAAGTAGGTTAGAATACTGGCTAGGCCACTTATTGTGCTACCTTGGGTAAGTTGCTTGACCTCTCTTAAGCCTCCGATTTCTCAGTGGCAAACGGGATTATTGTGTCAATTAAGTAATATAATATGAGTAATATATTGTACATATAAGGCAGTTATTACAGTGCCTTGCACAGTATGCTTTTATTAAAGATGAACTAGTTCCACAATAATATCCTATTGTTTTCCCACTACATCAAGTACACAATCTTTATTCTGATTAAAGTTTCCAAATTTATCTCCCTTATTACTAATAAAAACTCCTCCACCACAGAACAGGACATATTTTTACATGCTATACATTCCAAGCCCATTTTCATTTCTTTACTTTAATATTTATTCTTATATTGCCCTTCCCTTCTCCATGAATATCCAATTCCTACTCAGCCTTTAAGACCAAAGTTCCAGAAAGTTCTTTACAATTCTTCGAATCTAGTACACTTTTTTGTTTCTCTGAGTTCAGTGGTGTTGGAGCAGAAAGAGGAAAGGTCCAAAGACTTAGGTTATACTCCTGTCCCTGTCATTATCTAACTGTGTGGCCTAGAGTATGTCGCTTTGCCCTCTGGTCACAGTTCTCTCAAACACAAAAGTGTGGGTTTAAATAGATGATTTCTAAGAGCCCTACCACCCTACCATTCTGAGACCTGCTGCATTTATGTTCACAGTGCTATGCTTATAGTAGATGCTCGATAAATATCTCATGATTTAATCTCCTAGAGCAGAACAGATATGGATCAGTCGGTCCCTTTGCCACCACCTCTCCTTCTCAGTCTCTAGACATTTGTTTCCATTGCTCTATCACCCCACCTTTTAAATTTTAGAATTCTCTTAAATTCTCCTCTCACCCTCTATATTCCTATGCAAACTCCTTATTTTCCATTTGATAATGATTCCTAAATCTGTATTTCTAATTTGGACTCCATTTCCAAGTTTTGAACCTATGTATCCAACGTCTAGTAGGAATACCTGCCTGGATAATTCAGAATTTTTAATATAAAACCCTTCATCTCACCTTACCCTCCAATCCTGCTCATCATCCTGTATTCATATGATCTGTCCCCAGATACCTTTCTGACCTTATTGTGTACCGCTTTTTCCCTTTCTTTGTCTACTCCATCTTTACTGGCCTCCTTGGTGCCCCTGAAACATGCCAAGCACACTCCTCCTTCACATACTTTGTAATTCTGTTAATTCTCCCTGGAATATGTCTTTACCCTAATATCCATGTCCCATTCCTTCAATTTATTCAAATCATTTCCTCAAGGAGGCTTTTCTGACTAATATCTCTGCATTGTAATACTCATTACTCTATGCTTTTACATAACTTGTTTTTCTCTATAAATCGCATCAATGCATGATATTATCTATTTACAGTAATCTGCCACATTACAACGTTTCGATTAACAAGAGACTACATATACGATGGTGGTCAGAACTTTAGGCTCTACCTTATAGCACAGGTGTGCAGCAGACTATGCCATCTAGGTTTGTGTAAGTACACTCTACGATGTGGACACAAAGACGAAATTGCCTAACGACTCATTTGTCAGAATGTATCCCTGCATGATTGTATTTGTTTTCATTCCCTATCCTTCCAAACTTTCACTTTTGTTCATTACTGTATTACTGGTGCTTAAAACAGTGCCTAGCACATAGTATGTGCCCAATAAATATTTGTGGGATTAAAGAAATACCTATTCTGTTGAACAGAGGTGTCAACATTGTCAACCCATGAAGAAATGTGAGGATTAGTTTACATTTCTCCTTCCTCCCAATATCCATCAATCACTAATTCTATAGATTTATTTCCTCAGCATCACCCAAATCTGTGTCCTCATCTCTGTTCCCACTGCTACTTTCTTACTCAGATCCTGTCATTTCTTCCCTTTTGGATCCTTCTGTAGGACCTTAAATGTTCTCTTTGACTTTACTTTTAGCCTCCTCAAAACTATTCTCCACACTGTTGTCAGAGTGATCTTCCCGAAATGCAAATATCATCTCATTCCCTTGTTTAAATTCTTTAAAAGATTACTCTTAATTTGTCATACAAGGTCCTTCAAGATCTTGCACGCAGTTCCAAACTACCTTCATTTTGCCACACCTGCACTTAAGCACTACATTCCAGTTTTTCGAAGAAAATAATTTATTTGCAGTTCCCAACATGAAATGTTCTTCATCCAAGGGAACCTTTGTTCAGACTTCTCTCTGCCTGGAACCCTCCCGTCCTGGTTCACATTTCTACTCCTATTTCAAAATTCAGATTCAGCTCAAATGTCGCCTCTTTGAGCAAACCTCTCTTGACCCATCAATTGTGATTAAATATCCCTTCTCTGCACACCTATGGTAGTCAATGAATACATCTATAATAACACTTAGCACACTATATTGTTGTCATTTATGAGATTGTGAGCCTCTGAAGATAAGTAATTTGTCTTTTCTTCTATCCCACGTCTCATGATAATGCCCAAAGAGTACTAGTAATTTAATAAGTACAATTTGTTAAATTTGCTCAATTAGAGAATCATTGCATTAATCTCCATCTTGAAATTAAACACATCTCTTCTTAGGTGGATACTTTCAATGCATCTAGACACTATATCACTAGGTCCACCTAAATCCCCCCTTAGTTCTTTCCAATTTCTCTACCTTCTCAAAGTTAATATCTCCAAAAATCACCAAACCTTTTGCTATGCGTATCATGTTCTTGTGGATTTCATAGAGTATGACCCCCAGGTGCTGACTTGTTCTTTTTGGTTCAGAATTAAACTTTTAAGACATTGTGTCTTTCTCTTGTGCCAAAACACATCAAAGAAACAAAAAAATTAGTAAATCTCATGAGCAGTTTTATTTCTTTTTCCACATCTCCTGAGTCTCAACTTATCTTTATCTCAATTGTAATTTATGTATAAATAACAATATGATAAGTTTTCTATTTTTTCATATTTTTGGCAGGGCAAATAATGATGAAATGTGTATGTATGGGTGTGGAGAGGAGGCACCCAGACAAAAAGGAGAAATTATAGGTAGGGCTTCCAGGAGTGATGAGAGTGCCTCTTGCCTGATTGTTGTTTTCTTGGGTGTTCTTTTAGAAATCCCATGGGAAAAATCTTGGTAAATGTGATGTGGGAATTAATATAAAATTATTTTGTTCTATATAAGTTTATCAGTCATTATTATTAAGACTATGATCTTCGGATATTTACAGTTATCAAAGTACTTCTCTACACATTAACTGCCAATTTTCACATCAGTCCTGTGAAGCTGGAGTTACAGGTGTGTGTGTGTGTGTGTGTGTGTGTGTGTGTGTGTGTGTGTGTGTGTGTGTGTGTTTAATCATCTTTTTGCAGAAAAGGCTCACAAGGTAAAATGATTTGTCCAAGATCACATGCCAAATAGATGGTAGAGCCAGACTTTGAGATGATGTTTTTGAATATTTTCCACATCCTTTCTTTAAAGTTTTTTTTCCCCTAAGCCTCGAATTATGTATTTTTCTTAAAAACAGTTTAAATGAGCAGCTAATTAAGGTTAGGTAAATACATTCCGATTTGTAACTTTTTTTATATTTAAATTATGCCGTTGATGGAAACCTATACTTTCAAGTCTACTTAATAATCTCTTCCCAAACTACTCTCCCACTGTCCTTTTTCTATTGTTATTGTAAGAGAATGAGAAAACAGAAAGGAAGGTAGGAGGGAGGTGGAAGGAAGGATAAAGAAGGAAGAGGAGGAATTAAATATTCTGGGATTGGTTTCAATAAATTTCACTTAAGCCAGAGAAAGCTCTTGGTGTGATGGAATATATGGTGGAGCATACTCCTCAGTAAGGGAAAATTACACCCTAGCATCATTTGGCAGCAAGCCATGTTATACTCTCTATTTTAAAAAATGCACAAAACATGAAGTAAATGTATCCTTTACAGGAAGAAGATAATACACACAGTCCCCAGAAGCTCACCTTACGCCTAAATCGTATCTACCAATGACCCTACAGAAGTGTAAACCTTTAAGAGAATGCTTTCATCAAGCCATTTATTAGTGCTCTTGATGTTAGCCAAAATTATCTAACACTCATTACTTATCGAAAATTACTGATGGTTCCTACCTGTTACTAAATCTTGTTATTCTATCCCTAACTCTAATTCAGACAAAAATTATTTCTAGTAAAATAATGCTCAAGTTCAGTTCATTAAAGATTCAAGACTTTAGGATAAATATTACTGTTTCTCATATTTCTTATTTTTCTACTCATCTGATTTCTTTTTTTCATACAACTCTCCAGAACAGTTATGTGAAGAAATTGGTGTTCTTAAAATAAAAAAAAAGTACTTTGCTTCCTCCTTTTAATTTTTTTATTTGGCCTTATACTATCAGAAGGTAATTTGATAGAGACAGATTAGATGATGTGAACTTGTGAACTGATAAAAAAAAATAAGGCAAAAAGACCTTTCTGCAGCATTCTGAGTAACATAAAATTTACCCCTATATACCAATGGATTTTAGTAACCTAATAACTATGCACACAACTTTGGAATCTTTTAAATTTTTGACCAAATGGAATTTTAGGTTAAATTTAAAATGTAATAAAATTTGTAATATACATTTACTATTAAAATAGTCTCCTTTCTGTTGACTTTTATTAGCTTACAGAACAATCAGGCTTTTGATAAGTCTGTTTCTACCTCTAAAAATCTGCTTAATGCAACAGAACATTGGGATAGGTGAAACTTCATTACCAAATGTGCATAAAGAGGCAGAATTTGGGGAACAGGTACTGGAACATGGAGCAAAACCTCTAAAGCAGATATTTCATAACAGTTCTGCCATAGACAAAGTCATGGGGGGGGGTGCTATGAAAGGGGGCTAACATACCAGAAATGCAGGGCTTTGTGGTATTGGCAGACCTGATAAAATTGTCTTAGCATAATACTAATGTATATGTACAGGGCTGCTGAAGTTTGGATTCTCTAAAGGCAGACAGTAAGACAAGGTTTGGGGTGCAAGATATTTACTAGAGAATAACACCTATAAACCGGAAGAAGAAAGAAACAAGACTGAGCAGAGGAAGAAGTTCAACTAGGACACCGGCTGACAAAATTTCATCCAACTCAGCAGGAAGCTTTGGAAAGAATGTCTAGTTTCAGGCCTAAAAGGCCCAACTTTCTTATTCATGTCCTTCACCCAAACGGGAGAACCCTGGGAAGGATACGATCTGGGGCAAAACAGTTCTCTGCAGCTGAGGCAAACTCTGCAGAAGCTGACAGACAGATGCTGTCTGTTTACTGTAACTCCGGTGGCTGGGCAGCAAGCGCTTCCTTGAAGAGGGGTCTAGATAGTGCACATCCACGTCTACCATAATGACTTCTCTTAAATCCCAGTTTGTGGCATTATACTATGCGCGGTAAAATTACTGAACTGGAATGGAGGCTAGTGTAGTTACTTTATGACATAAAATTAAAAATAATAATAATAATCCTTTATACTAAAGTAGAGTAGTCCACAAACCTATCAAAGAACACAGAAAATGTACTGTCAGAAAGAAATTATGGACTGAGGATAAAAATTAATTGTAGAGTGTTTCATTTTCTTAAGCTAGTTTCTGTTCAGACTACTAAATTCTCCTTCTTTCCTGAAGTCTACAAAAGCAGCACAGTGAGCCCAGGGGGCTAATTATTTCTGGCTGTGAATTACTTTAAAATATTCCTAAATTAGTAAAGAATTTTTGCAGCTGAGCTCCCTTTTTTAAATTCTTAGGTTAACTCCAAATTCTCAGCAAAACTACAAGAAAATTCTTAACTCTTGATCCAAAACCAGTGATACTGGTTAATTAAATAACATCCAGTACCTTTAGTTCAAGAATCAGTAATTCAAAGATTTGATTTCTTTGCTTTCTAATATTTTTGCCCCTTAACATACCCAGTTGTACACTAGTAAACTAGCTCTCACACAAAAAAAGAAGTATTTGCCAGTTTTCATGAATTGATTTCAGCCTACCAATATGATGTCAGCGAACAAGAAACTGGTAAAATGTTCACACAATTGGTTCTTGTGAACCAGTGTGAGTCAGCTTCTGCACACCGTAGGTATATCCATGAGTCTACTTCAAAAAGTTCACGGAAAGTTTCAAATTATCTTTTAACCCTATATTTCCACGAACTTTTTGGAGTACCCTTGTTTTCTTTCTTCCTCATTCTCAGATTTTGTGAGGACTGTACCACTTATAATTTGACAATGAATCTGCTATTTTTTTTAAATACTTATTATAAAAGTCTTAAGCTTAAGAATTATTTTAGTAGCTCATAGGCTCTAGTAACTGTTCCTCTAAACCCAAATATTATATTGAGTTTATTTACAGTATTTGTCATGAAAATTCCGTGGTTAAAAATTTGGTGCATTTCGCTAGAAATAAAAAAGGAAAACAATAGAAACTCAATTACAAAAAAAAAAAAATCAGATCCAACATAGATTCTGAAAAAGGAATAAATAGATTTAGATTCTCAAGAGACAAAAGGAGGACAAAGGGAAAATAAAGTAGTAAGCTCCTTTATTGGCACCACAAAACTTTTCCCAAGATAAAATCTGTTCTATCAACAATAAGTGCTGCTGATTATGATGGTCAAGTCCTATTTCTACCACATAACACTCATGGTGTTAATGTTTCTCATTCTTCTTTCTTTCTGTCCTTTGACATACCACAGTACCTGGCACTTGGTAACACTTACGGAAAAAATGAATTTCAGAATTTTTGTTGTTCTCACGTGGTCTTGCCTTAGCATATTTCTCTGGCATTCACTATTCAAACATACTAACCCCTTGCAGGGGGCCAAATTTAAGGATATTTACACTTAAGGATATTTTCAGATTCTGATTCCTCATGGTCTTCACCCTCCTACCCCTTCCTGGAGCTATGAAAATAAATTAATAGATTCTCCTGTTTTGTATCCTAAATTTAATGCAAGGATTCAGTGCAATTATATATAATGGGCTTTCAAGTCCTTCAGTTTTTACACATAACTGTAATAATAGTTTCTTGCTTGGAAAAATAATAAATAAGTTCATGAGGATGAATAGAAACTTTGTCAAACTAGAAAACTACAGGAGTTTCCAATTTTTTACCCAGACACTCTTGCTTATAATTTCAACTACCTACATCTTATATCCTTCTAAACAAATAAAATTAGGTTCAGAATTTTAATAAAATGTTCATATAACACAGGATGTTTTGGTTTCTCTGAAGACCTTTCTAATCCCAGCTCTGTCCATAACTAGATGTTCTCAGGACATAACATGTGACTTAGACAAGTCCCTTCCACAGATGATAGCCCATCTCTATCAGCCTTGATTTCCTTAAATATAAAATGAGTGGTTTGACATGATCCAGTGTTTTTCAAACTTTGTGGTTGTGACCAATTAGTAGGATAGCGCTGGCATTTTTTAAATACAATAGAATAGGGAAGAAGAGAAAAAGGGAAAGACAGAAAAGAAAGAGATGGAGGAGAGAGTGAAAAGTAGAGTATAGTGGTAGAGAAAGAGAGAGGATGAAAGAAAGAAGAGGGCAAGAGAGAATGGGCTGAATAAGGAAAGATGAAAGAGAAAAGATAATGAGAGAGAGAATGAAGAAGAGAGTAAAACAGAATTAAAAGATTGTGTGAATGGGGGAGAAGAAATAGAAAAGGGACCAGAGGAGAAGAGGATGAAAAAGGAGGAGAGGAGAGAAAACAAAAAAGAGAAAAAGAAAAGACCTCATATAGAGAGCATCCCATGCTGTAAGGCAAATATCATTTAATGAAATTTCTGTTTTTGTTATATATGTACATGTGTATTTGTGTCTGCTGAGTGCATATATTGGATTATGAGGTAAAATATACTTTTTACTGTGTGTTGCTTTGAAAAAAATTTGAAAGCCAGTGATCTAGGTTATCCTCAAGGTTCCTTCCAGCCAAAACAGTCCAAGATCTTATAGATTTTTATTACACCTTTTATAAATAAAATAATTTAATTAAAAGGATAAATAAATGATAGAAAATAAACATGTTGTAAAGATCACAACTACTTATAAAACATATAATCCTAACCTTTCAAAAGGTTAGGTATCATTCATGGAAGAAAGGTCTAAACCAGGCTTTCTCAGCTGATATCTCAGGAAAGACAAAATCTGGAGGAATAAAAAACTCTTTCCACACTTATTTTCCAGATCAAGCCTGAGGATGAAAAGCATCTTTTCCTTAAAGTGAAAAACAAATCTTGGCAATAACTCTTGAGTGAAGGCATCCTAAGTTATAGGTTAAACCATTCTCCCAGGGTCTTGACACTACATGGTTTTGACTTCTAAGCCAAACCCAAAGAGAATGTTAATCAAAGCAAGATAACAACCTTCAGTATTTTCCTCTGTGGCTCCTGTGAACTGCAGTTCATCATGTGGTATGTATTTTGTCCTCTATGAAAAGTTTGGGCATTGACAGGTATACTTGTGACTCAACCACAGAACAAGGGCTAATTCTGTTTAAGGCCCTCCATTTCTGAAAGAGATTGGTTGCAAGACAGACAAGAGTTGAGCCTACAGAAATTCTCAAATAATACATTAACTACACCTTGCTTAAAAGTACTGTACAATGTTATGTTCAATTTAAAGCATATAAGTTTGCTTGCTCATCTGTAACTTTTTACTTTCATTCTATTAAATTATAGTAGGTGGACCTTTAGCATTCAGCTGCTCAGTTTATTATCAGTGCTTTTGTACCTGCTGCCAAGATGCTCTGCAATTTCTCTCAAACTTTAAAATATATGGACATTTTGTCTCCCTGGCTCCTTTGAAAGTTCTTAGAAAACAGTATGTCTCATATTTCCTATACTGTACGGGTATTATGTTCATACACTTAGCTTTCAGTCTTGTTACACAGAGCAGATATTCAGTGAAAGCTGTGAAATTAACTGCTTTTTTTCTTTATTGCTAACTGCAGTTTTTCCTATAGTTGATTGCTAAAATAACAAATAGTATAACGGTTCTTTAAAAATCTACTTTTGGAGGAAGAATTTTCAGTATATTTTCGTGGGGGTTGTACCAAGTACTAATATTCTTCTTGCTGTGTTAACTTGCAAGCCACATATATCACCATCACATTTAAAGGATATTCCCTTGATGTTGGTAAAGCTAAAATATTTAATCTATGATGAGTTAACAAAGCTAATTAAATAATCTTATTAAATAAAAAATAAATTCAACTCTTAATACGATTATTGTTCAAATGCCTCTTTTACTAAGCCATCAGTTTCTTAAAGGGAAAGATATCTTTTCCACCTTCGTATCCTCAGTTAAGTACTAAGGGACTTGGTAAAAGCTTAAATAATTGAATTAAATCTACCACTCTCAAGATTTCTGGTTTTAACAGAACATAAACACACATATGTACAGAATATAAGGATATATATTACATACTGCATTAAAAAGAGACCAGACAGTAAATAAGGCTGTAGAAACCATATCCCTTCCTTTTTTTTTGTTGAAGTTTCCCCTAGGAACTATAGCCTTACTGACTTTCAAAACCTATAGTAAAATTCAATAATGCTGATGCTGAATGAAGAATCCTAAAGGACAAAATATGTAGGATTTAAGGAGGTAATATTTTTTAAGTACTTATAAATGTCCCTAGTATATAATAAGTACTCAATATTAGCTATGTATTCAAGCACTTTTTACAAATACAAATTGTTCACTAATTTGGAGATAGAAATAAAGGCCAATGAAACTTTGTAGTGCAAATGCATTCACAGTCCTATTTGCTCTTTCTAAGCATTTTAATTAATATCAGAGTCAATCGAAACAGATTATTAAAATGATTTTTTTAATGGATCAACTATGGACTATTTATTTCATCCAGATTACCAACTTTAATCAAGTAAGAGTTGAACAGCCAATTCATCAGCAAACATATCTTCAAATTGGATAGACTTTATCTCAGTCAGATCAGTGCCTAGAGAATCCAACAAACCAACTTCTAACTTTCCATCATTCTACTTACTTCGTGGAGCCACGAGCAAAATATTTTAGCACAATTTATTTCACATACATACTTTTGCTCTATCTGCTTCAGTGAGTGATGCACATACAAAAGAAGACATAATAATTTTGAATGTCTCCTTTTTTGCCCATTAAAATGATTTAAGATTTCAACTGTTCAACTCAACAATATTCACTGAACATCCACCATGTGCAAGATACCAAGCTAGGCATGTTGGGAATATAAAAATTAGATTTCTATCTCTAAGGCGGCTATAATCTTGTAGGAGGTACAAGACATGTGCAAATATCTAAAATACAGTGCATGTAGTAAGTGCTATTCAAAAGGCACAAGGGGCTGTGGAAGCTCAGAAGAAAGAGATAACTTTGACTGAGGCAGGGGACAGAGGTGGTGGTAATCATTAAAGACCTAGAACTAGGCCTTAATGGAATTCTAGGCTTTTAAAAGGCTTTTCAAAAGGCATAGTGTTTTTTCCTACTTGGAATGCCCATCTTTTTCCTCACAAAGGAAAAAACACTATGACGACTGACTTGGATATTGGAAAGCACACGTCATGTTCAGCAGATTACACATAGGTAAGTTTATTTATTAACTATCTAGTAAAAAGTAAAGCTAGAAATGAGAGTAGGAATCATGTTATAGAGGGCCATGAAATTTAAACTAAGAAATCCGAATTTAGAAAATGATCCATACACTGACCCTCCTAAATGTATTATTTCCGGTCTTTATACCTCCTTTGAATTCCATACTCGCATGTCTTACTGCCTACTCAATATCTCTACCTAGATCTCTAATAACTATTTAAACTTAACAGTTTAACACTAAATTCCTGATATCTGACCCCCTCCCCCAACTCACAGTCCCTCACTCCCTGCTGATATCTGTTCTTCCTACAGTTTTCCCTGGGAATGACAGAATCTCAGTGAATATAAACTCTATTTTCCCAGTCAAAATCCTTGATGTCACCCTTAACTTTCCCCTTCTCCTTCATTCCAAATCTCGTTTGGCTTTACCCTCGCAATATATCTAGAATGTAACTACTTCTCATTACTTCCAGTGCTCTATTCAAGTTACCAACAATTTTTGCCTAAGTAGACTTCTCATGGTCTCCCTACTTCTACTCTTGCCCTCTACAGTCTATTTGAAACACAGTAGCCAAAACGAACTTGTTAAAACCCAAGTCAGATCTTGTCATTCTTTTCAATGGCCTTCCATCTCAATTAAAGACCTTACAACAATGTAAAAGACTTTTTGTGTTCTCATTTCCTACTTTTCTCCTTTTTGTTCACTCCCAGAAATTGCCCCCACACCTGCCAGCCATAGGGGCCCCTTGATGTTCCTTAAATAGCGCTGGCTTGCTCCTACCTTACGCATCTCTGCATCTGCTGTTCCCTCTGCCTGTGGGAGTCTTTCTCCAACTGTCCACATGGCTTACTTACTCAATTCTTCTAGGTTTTTGCTCAAATGCTGCTTTCTCCATTAAAGACTTATCCAAACATCTTATTTAAAACTGGTGGGAGTCTTTCTCCAACTGTCCACATGGCTTACTTACTCAATTCTTCTGGGTTTTTGCTCAAATGCTGCTTTCTCCATTAAAGACTTATCCAAACATCTTATTTAAAACTGTAATATCTCTTTCTTACTCCCTTCCCCCCTTCCTTGTTTTTTTTTCCATAGCAGTTTTTGTAGCATGCTATAATTTTACTTACCTCATTTATTGTTCGCCTCTCCCCATGGGAATGTAAACTTAGGAGGGCAGGCATTTGTGTAGATTGCCATATCCTCAAAGAGTAGAATAATCTCAGAAACATAACAAGTACTTAATGAAAATGTGTTAAATAAATCAAATCATGGTCAATAGGAAACCACTGGAGACTTCTGAGCAGCAGAGAAGCACAACGGGAAGTGTACTTTAGGAAGAATATTCTGTAATGCATATGTAGAGTGAAGTGGAAAGGGATAGAATGAAGGTGAGGAGACAATTTAAGACTCCATTTCAGCAGTTTGGGCATGAAGGGATGATAAAATGAATCATGTTAGTAACAGTGGGAATGTTACTATGAAGACAGATATGAGACATTTTGAGGTAAATAGGACTAGAAGTGGCAATTCTATGACACATGAAGGAAAAACTATAATGACTTGGATTGATGATGTCATTTATAAGATTGGAAAATGTAAAAGATGCGGGTTTATAAAGAAATGATATTGTTGGGGCCGGCCCGGTGGCGCACTGCTACAGTGTGCCTCTTGGGAGCACGGTGGCGCTCCTGCCGAGGGTTCGGATCCCACATACAGACCGGTTCCCGCTCACTGGCTGAGCGAGGTGTGGGAGCAACACCGAGGGTTGCGATCCCGTTGCCGGTCCTGGTCCGGTACGGGCGCGACACTGAGGGTTGCGATCCGTTGCCGGACACGAAAAAAGACAAAATGGAAAAAAAAAAAAAAAGAAATGATATTGTTTATTTTGAATGATATCCTAAACAACAAAGTGAAAGCAAGATTAACCTAATTAATTCATGCCAAATACAGGGTTCTACAATTTTCTTTGATCTCATTTCTGAGGACTCCCCCATTTTCATATTCAGATGTACTCCAAATCTGGAATAAAGATAGCTTAGTCATTAGTTTAAGGGGTTTGGCATGTGTTATTACTAAAACACAGTTTCTTGTGGAAATCTCAGTACTGTTGTGTAGCAACAAGCATGCTAAGGAAAAGCACCTGGGAAGAAATTGCTTTTACTTTTTTCTTCTCCAAGTCGTATAGTCACCATTTCACATTCTAAGTAAAGATACCACCCCATTTCCTTCATGATTAAGTCATCAGGACTCAGACACTTTCAGGAGTTACCTATACACTAGTAGAAATAGTCATGCAGGTGGAAATTAGTTTTCCTGCTACAGCTCCTAATGGTATATGAAAAATCTGATTCATTCATGAAGACCGCTTTGATAATCAGATACAATCAAAAGTTATCTGTCAGCTGCCCATCTTTAAAAATAAAAATCAAGTTTCCCCACCTTTTCTATTATGCTACACAGAACCTATCACATACAGTAGAATGTTGTTCCCATGTTAGCTTTGTTCCTATGTTAATTTTGTGTCAAACTACCATATATGAGGATTTCCTGATTTTTCTATATTTAAAATTCAAAATGTAGACATATAACGTTTTGTGGGGATTTTAAAACAAATTTATTGTGGCCACCCTGCAATCATGTCATTTATTTTATTTCAGAGATCCATTTTTATTTTATTCTTAAAACACAGAAGTTTAGATTTGGAAGAGACCTTCATTTACAGATAACTCTTTGTGAATGACTCAAATAATTGTTATGTCTTGCTTTAAAAACATACAAAACAGATAAATCAGAAGATGATTACTGTTCATATTTAAGCAGTTTTACCTTTATAACAATTGCCACACAAATATATTTTAACGTTTATTTATAATTACCTGCTGAAAAAGATACCAAGCTTGAAAGTACAGAAATTTAAAGATCAATAGTAAAAAATTGAGGTAAAGGTCTAAGGAGGATTATAATACAAGTTAAAGGGAAAAATTATCCAGTTAGTAAAACATTTTTTTAAAAAACATGAATGACATAAGTGGAGACATACCTGTAACTCCTATATATGCCCCTTAAACAATATGGATATCCCCCAGAAATTGAGACAAACTAAAAGAATCATAGCTCGAAACACCCACAGAAAATGTTGAAATAAAAATCTCCTCCACATTTTAGGCAATTATTGTCTAAAGAAAGGGTTCACAGTGTTGCTAAGGATGCTGCTTAGTAAATAGTTTAAATTCCTTCCACTTGAGACAGAAAAGATCCAAAGTATATTAGCCTTTCCCCTCCCCCTCTAGTGAATTAATATTCTGTGATATACACCACCACCTCTTTTCAATGAACAGAGATCATCAAATGGCTATTTCACAAAGAATAAAAATATACCCTTGTAATTTTAATGTGTGTTTATGTAAAAAAAAAAAAAGTGGTAGGTCCATGTTAATAAACCTTGCTTAGGGAAAAAATAAAATAGTTGCTAAGCCATGGTGAGTAATTAGCCTTTTAGCATCCCCTTTCTTCAAGAATGCTTCCTCCTGTGCTGGTTCTTTTAAATAGCTCCAGTCCTGGCTGCCTTTGTTGGGCTTGGAAATTGTTCACATATGAGAGAAATTAAGCCCTCATTTAACAGAGACACATGCCTGTCAAGACCACAGGAACAAAGACCAGTCCCTGGGGCCTGTTCAGCTCCCAGAGGCTGCCACTCATTCTGTTAGCAATGCTTACCCTATACAGAATGTGTATAAAACCCAATAAATCATTTCATCTACTGTGCTTAATACACGAGAGCTCTGACCATTTTTCAACGTGTTTTCTCTTATACAACTTTACAGCTAGTTAGAAAAAAAACCTCCAATTGTTCATGTTTTTCAGAATGCAATAAGACTTTTTTAGTCAAAAAGGTAATGAGAATGTCCCCAAACACTGCCAGCATAAATGAAGAGGCAGTGTCTCCTTAGATTTCTTCCCAGATAGCTTTCCCACATTTTAGGGTTAATAATTAGAACACCCATTTTGTGAATTGTCTGTACATTTTCCAGCTACTAGCCCTGGCAAAACTGAAATGGTAAAGAACCAAAATAGGACAGACTTACTGTCCTATTCAAATTCAATACATTTTGCCCCTTTGGAGCACAAGGGCTACATGTCCTGTCAGGGTGGAAATTAGTACCACTGCTTAACAGCCAGCTCTTTTTACTAGGAAAGTGAAATGGCCTCCTTATAAAACCCAGCAAAATACCCTTCACACATTGTCATTTCCAAAGAAAATATGATGCTCTGTGTTGTCCCCACATTGTCATTTCCAAAGAAAATATGATGCTCTGTGTTGTCCCCCACCTCGTCTCCCATATACCCCTCCCCTAGGGAAAAACATGGAGGCTATGGTAAAAGATTAGCTACTATACTTTAAAAGCCTTCCAGTTTAGACCTACTCCCTTCCAAAGTAGAGGAGGAAAGTGCTCTGGGGAAATGAATATTTGTCCATAATTATTAAAATAAATACTTCATTTAAAAGTAAAATGATTGTTTAACCTGTGTTGCATGTAGAGCAAACTTACAAAGGGTTTACTCTAGCAATGTTAATCTTTCCACAGAAACACTGAGAGTTGCAGGGCTGACAGCTTCAATCCTCAAGATGCTCTGAACCCCAAAATAATAAGAATCTGGTAGCACAAGGAACTTCACCCTGCTCAGCAGGGGAAGAAAAAGCAGATCTGGATTTGATAAGTAAAGCCAGATCTATCCAACGGTATATATATATATAAGCCCTGCAATTAATGGGGATTATAAACAGCCTAAGAAGCAGTAGTTTCTACAAAATTTGTTTCACTCGTATCTAGTTTGATATTAATCAGATGTACAACTAGCACAAATGCTTTGTGCAAACACAGATAACTGTACATGTGCCTCAGCACAAAAGAAAAAAACAAAAATGAAGTGCATCAGACTCTGTTACATTCATATTTATGTATCATTCCCAAATGACTTATCATTTTTCAAATAATAAGTTATTTTCATTTTTAAACCACAAATCAGATCCTGCAGGCCTTAGCAGAGGCAGATGTCAGAATGTGGTAGTATAACAAAATTAATTAAATAACCCTTGAAAAAATAAAACAAAGTTTATTTATAAAAAATGACATTAAGGTGAACTGCCTAATAAGAACATGGATTTGCTTAAATAAAACATTATATGGTTCTGTTTTAGATTCATCCCTAAAGCCCTGAAAGATATTAGAATTTTAGTGAGTAATTACCCTATTTACTTCAAACAAAATAGAAGGAAATCAGAAAACCATATTAAGCTCTACCACACATCAGAAATAAAATTCTCTTATTTTTTTTATCCTGTTAACCCAGTAAATAAATTGTAGTTGGGAAATTTATTAGAACTGAACGATGAAACTTAACAAGCTAGAAATGAGTAAATAGCCAAAAGAATATCCACATCAACATTATCCTTCAAGCAGGACCCCACTTCTAGGAAGCAAAACCAAGAAGTACCCCCTTCACAGCTTAATTGTTTTCAGACAGTCTGAACCACATTCCACACCCCACTTACCTCTCCCAGCCCCACGCATACATAGTTAGACAAAGTTCTAGCTACTTAACACATCTCTCCTCAAATGAAAATGCAACACTTGGGGTGAAAATAAGAGAGACTAGGAAAAGGTGTTACATGCTATATATGCCACTGACATAATACTTCAATAGGATATGCTGTAATTTCCTGCAATTAATATCTTAGCAAAGCTATACGAATTTTTTTCCAAAATTTATAATATTTTACTTGCTACACTGAAATTAAGTTTGTGTCACCCTTTCCATTATACAGCCCTAATGCCAGGAATTTGTCATTGGCCGCAGAAATGTGTTTGCTATAGTCTGAAAGCAGGCATTTACAGGCCCTCTTCCTAAACGTATTATTCTAAAAACCCCCCATAGTCATCATTTTCTGTGGCAAGCATTACAAGCCATCACAATACCCCACAAAGAAACATGAATTTGACCTCATAATTCCAAACCCTTCAATGATTTAAAACGCAAACATTCCTCCTAAATGGACATGGCTTATTCATCGTCCAAATATGACATTTTCCTTCAAGCTTTATAGGCAAGACTACCTACTGCTCTCCTTTTTCTAAACGCCAGGGTCAATTTCCATCATCTGGAATCAGAGGTCAGAGTTGCAAAGAACTTCAGCAATAATCTTGAATAATCCTTGTTCTCAAAATATGGAAAATAAGAATCAAGGCAGAAGAATCATTTGCCAGAGGACTAGGAGAGAAAAGATTAGGCACAGACCTCCAGAGTCCAAGTCTAGGCTTCTTTCTGTCACTGCTGTAATGCTATTTTGTCTCCATATCAGGGCTGCATACCTTTCATAGAAGGGAGAATAACAAGTTCTGCTGACAGTAGATTAGTAATCATCTCAATGCCTTCTCTTTTCCTGGGCTTGAAATTATGCCTTCCCTGAGCCAAAGAGAACATGTAAGTCTCTGGAATTAGTTCAGAGTCCCAGGCAAAGGTGGTTGGGAGAATGAATGAGAGAAGCAGGTACAGATATCAGTAAAACAGACTGAAAGCACTGAAAAGTTCTATACCTGCATATTTTTTCCAACTATCTAGAGATCTGGTTGGTTTTGGTTAATTAGAAATTCTATTTAAGTAACCAGAAATCACATATGGCAGTCAAGCCATAAGTTTTGGTACTTACAATCTATTCCAAAGGAATAGATCACAAGGTAAAAGGATAGATGCTGGTCATTTTTAAAAGTAAAATAATAACAGGAATAATAATAAAAGCATTAATTATAAAAGCAATGCATTCTTTTCCATTCTTTCATCAATGCCTATTTTTATGTAGCTGAGATCATACTGTATTTATATTACTGTGTTTTAGGGTTTTTCTCCCACCTAATGTTACATTGTAATCATAATCCCAAATTATTAAAAATTATTTGTAAACATTAATTTTAGCAGTCCATGACAGCCCATCCCATGATATATCACAAGGAATTTAATAATTTTCTTAATATTGAAAATCAGAGTTCTTTCAAAGTACATTTAAAATTTTTAAACTTTTTCTTATACAAAATTAGTATGTGTTAGAAATTTTTAATAAAACTGATCTAAAACAAGAAAAGATAGTTTAACTCTAATGCTACTAAAGACATTTGCCTTAAACACTGCGTTCTTAACCACTTGATGCATACAGTATATCACAAATCAGGGTCTCTATAGTCAGGGCCCAGTCTTACACAGAAGGAAAGACACTGTATCGATACAGAGGCCAAGGTCCTAACACCTCTTCTACTGGGCCATCAATGATCTTAACTCTCACTCCCACCAAGGATCCCTTAGAAGTTTAGGACTTCCAAAGATATACTCCCATCATAAGATGGAGTCCATGAAAGAGTCCTCTTAAAAACTAGTGGATCTGACAATCCACAGTAGAACTAAATCAGAAAATCTTAACAGAAAATCAGCTACTGTGTGGATGCCAACTTCAAGAGCTCAGTTTTATTTTTCTTTGCCTTGTTTTCCACCATTGCATTATAGATATTCCAGCAATGAGCTGGAATCCCTACAATGATAAACTACATGTTGGCTCTATCATTATGGATCTGGCCTAGTCTACCTCATCTTCTAAAACTAACCTCTGGCTAAAACCTAATAAAGAATACTACTAGCTCACTTTTGCCTGCTCTAATGGGCTTTTCCATGGACAAAAAAAAACCACTAATCACCTAATGGTGTCTTTACTCCAACTTGCCTTCAAACATAAGACTTAGAAACCTGAGTCTGCACAAAGCATTACAAAGAATTACACAGAGTAAGGTAGAGAGAACAGCTTGGAAACAGTTTTGGTTTTTCTTTTTTTCTCAAACCTCTATTACTCATCACTAAACAAGATGATAGCTTTCTACTCATGTGGACTTTCCTCCTCTTCATCCTCCTCTGCTACGGAGCTCATTCTTTTGCCACTATACCGTGTTGATGCTTTCAAACCCCAGCCTCCAGCTATTAAACTGATTATCCGGGAGCTATCAAGACATTCATGGTTCTCAGTGAAGTATAAGTGACGAGGAATAAGGGGCTGGCAGCCACAGAATGAAAAAAAAAGTCCTTTTAGGACAAACAAATATCTGAACCAACAGCTGGAGATCCTTCCTCTCCTTGAAATTTCAGGTCCCAGATTACCTCCTCAGGCTCCATTTATTTACAGTATTCTTAAAGAGCCCCGTTTTAAAACTAATTCTTTACAAGTTAACAAATGACTTCTGCCACATCCAGCTTGAGAAACACCAAACTAGGACCTTCTTATATCTTTTATTGAATAATAGTACACAAGGAATGGTTTTGCATCTGGGTAACTAGTTCCTGACATCAACACAACTTTTGAAAAGGGATGAAAGTCATTAGGCAATCAACTGAAACTGAAATCAGTTTTTAATTTTTTTTTCTTTTTACTATGTATAACACTACTAAAGAATGTAATAGGAGGAGCCAATGAATGATGCCTTTACAATACAAAATTGGCCTGGCCTGTTAAGAGTTCCTTAGAATAGTCTGTCCACTTTGTCCACATGCTGGAGCAGCAGCCAAGCCAGCACAGCTGACAGCCCTTTCATCTGCACTAATCTCAGCCACTATAGAAAACTCAGCTGCAGACATTTTAAGAGAAGAATCTTCTACTGAAATGTATATAAAACAAAAGTCAAGACTACCACCTGACTGAGGATGGACTCTACGCTTTATTGTGATCCGTGCATTTCTTACCTTTTATTGTTTAATGTTATAACTTTAACATTTTCATAATGGACTGAGTAGTGGATAAAATTAATTCAATGTCTCACAGGAGACATTACACCCTTTCCATCATTTATTTTCTTTTATTTTGAACAAGTAAAAATCTATGACTCTAACATTAATAACTTTGAGTGGGAGTTACCATATGTGAATTAAAAATGGTCATGTCAGTACATCCCTTCAGCATTTAAAAGATATTTCCCTGTGCTATATCAAGTGTCACACAGTATATCAATTTTTATTTCCCATCTCTCAAGTCTGGTATGCATACTGTTTAACTTCTTAAATTCTAAGTATAGACATAATTCACAAAAGCGAGGCAAATGCTTGACTTACAGGAGATGGCATGCATAAGATTTATACGAACAACTTTATTTTAAACAAGAAGGACTTTTGCATTTTGTGCTGCTACATCACATAACTTTGTGTTTAAAAAGCTATAAAATAAATTGGAAAGGTTCATTTACTATCCTTCTAACTTCACAAGGACTATTGATCTAACAGGGAAGCCCATTTTAGTGTGAAAGGTGAGAATTTGACCCTGTTTTTCAAAATAAAATGCCATGCTCCCTTTTGTACAATCTCCAGGCAGCTCTAATTCTCGGTCAACTACTTCTTAGTGCCTGATAAACCTTACTCTCCATTCACTGACAATTGAAATAGCTCTCATCTGGCAGCCAAAGAAAATTGTTGCTCTTTCTTTTCCTCTAATTATCACGGTGATAATAATTGATTATAGTATACATGTATTGAAATTCTATGTTCACATCACTAATTTATGAGTTCCAAGTATGCTTGTGTACATAGATACAAACATGCATATACATGCACATACAAAACATGTACATATATGTTTCTCTCTTAGGGACTCAGATTATTCTTGTACCTAGTCATACAAAAATAATAATAATAATGATAGTGATAGTCATAGATATTATACATTGAACACTTATGGGGTGCTTTATGTAATTATCTCTAATCCCCAAACTACTACAAGGTACTATAATCATCATCTTTAGGAATTAGGAAATGCAGGCTAAGAGACATTAAGTGACTTTTCTCACAGCTAGAAAGAAGCAAAACAGACCACAGAGCTAATAGGTAGTAGAACTGGAATTTAAGCCTTGCTTTATTTGTCTCCATTACCTGGGCTGTTTCCACAAAAATTTTAATTTACATATACTCTGAAACAACACATCTTTTTCTTTATATTTTCTACTTATATGTACAAATCTAGCTTAAAAGTGCATTCAGATTCATACATTCCTCACATATGTCAAGATGTAGACTATTTCATGGGGAGTTTCTTTAAAACACACACAAAAAAGTTGACGTCCTGGGTCAAAATTCATTCTGCCTAGATAGTTAAAAGTCAAATGGCATCTAAGAATTTATTTTCTAAATGTTTTTGTCTTATTTTGCATGACCACACTTTATTTTTTAATACACCTTCTCCTAAAGATACAGATCTGATAATCAACACATTCTCGTCTTGCCAGTATACCCATAAATAAATAAAAATCAAGTTATTAGAAAAACTAAACACATTTATTTATAGTGTTTAAATCATGGTCCATTATAAGATTTCTAGCAAGTAAGTAAAATATCTGTGTCCAAAGACAAAAGTGCATTTTAACTGCTCAAAACTTATTTCTTTAAGCTATGCCCCAATCCTCAGTCTAGATAGATATATAGATAGAGTCAATTTTAACAACTTAGAATTTACACTTAATCATTTAATTTGCATTACACCGTATAGCAGTAATTGTCAACCTTGGTTATCCACTAGAATCATCTAGAAAGCTTTTAACAGTCTTTATGCTGGGACTATACTCCAGACCAAATTAAATAAGAGTCTTTGGGATGAGACCTAGGCATCAGTATTTTTAAATGTCTTCTAGGTGATTAAAAGGTATAGTCAAGGTTGAGGTCCACTGGCATTGAATGCTATCTGTCACTCACCACACTTTCATCAGATAGAGAAGGTAGTTGTACAATCACAATGATTCATTGAACTTTCAAAAGGAGAGAACAGAACTGAGGCCACCAGAGGTGGGAAAGGGGAGGGAGGGGGGATTAGTGAGAAATTGGTAAATGGCTACAAAAATGATTACATTGTGTAATGTTGAATATACTAATTATCCTGATTTAAGCATCACATATTGCATGCAGTCGTATAACTTCGTATAATGTATGCTATACGAAGTTATTACGTAGAGTATGATATAGATTCAACTCATCTTTTTGTAGATGACTATACTTTGGACTCTTTAAAACGTACCTAGTAAAAACTTGTCTTTGACATGAAATGTACCCCACAGATATGTACAATCAGTTATGTTTCAATAAAAAAATAAAATAAAAAAGAAGGTAGTTGTAAAAAAACATTATTAACATTTAAGGTCACTTACTCTCCTATACAGAGACATATCCCAAAGCTCCCAGAGAGTAATATAATTAACTCCCTAAGAAGTTTATATGTAAATACCAAAAGAGTCACTCGGCCATAATTACATCTCATACTGCACTACGAAAGATTCCAATTATGTTCTTTTTATCTCTTTCCTTATGCGTATACACACACAGTAGTAGTAGTTCTAGGGTAGAAACTGACTCTAGAGGCAAATCTTCAATTTTTTTCCATTTAAGGATAAAGAGACTGTAATGAGAGTTTAGATGTTAGGTATTTTTATCCACATTTTCACAAACTAGGAAACTGAAGTGCACTAAGCTTTAAGTAACAAAAAGGGTAAATTGGGACACAACCTTGAATACTAGAAACAGTACTAGACTAGGTATCCAGAAACTTGGGTTCCACTCATGGCTCTGTCAATATTTAGCATTTTAAGCTTGGACAAGTCCTGAACATGTCTCAGACTCCTCATATAAAGTTAAAGTATTTGGAATACAGTAAGAGTTTCCAAGGTTTTGGTATATTATAGAGATCAGTAAAATTTCAAGGAAAAATGAAAGTGGAGACCTACATATATTTCAGAACTTTTCATTTTACCAAATGAAACTAATGAAAAATGAAGACACAAAGCACATACCATCTATTGTCACTATTACTTCATAAAGAGAAAGGGCATTTTAATTCCAAAAGAGGTAGAAAAAACGATCTCTGAGTTATTTTCAAGTACAGCTTTATGGTAAACTCAATATTTTGTTCTTCAACAGGAATAAGTTCCTACCCTCTACCATATGAATGAGAATCATGACTACCTCTGATGATGTTTTCAAGTTTAATATTCTGTTAAAGTGATAGCAGGGTGAAGGGAAAACTTTTTAATATTTTCCAAATTTATTTTAACTGTAAATATTTGTAGAGTACAGTGTGTCTTGTTTCAATAATGCATATATTGTACAATGATTCACTTAAGGTAGATAGCATATCCATCACCTAAACATTTATCTTTTCTTTGTGGTGATTATAATCAAGATCTTCTTTTCTAGCTATGTAGAAATATACAAAACAATATTATTAACAATAGTCAGTCTTGAACACCAGAACTTATTCTTCCTATCTATCTGCAACTTTGTACCTGTTAATCTACCTTTTTCCTCCCTACCTTCTACCCCTCTTCTCTTCTCAGCCTCTGTAACCATTATTTTACTCTCAACTTCAGTGAGAACCACTTTTTTTTAGATGCCACATATGAGTGAGATCCATATCTCAGTGTAGCACTTTTTTTTTCTTTTTTTTTTTTTCCTTTTTGTCTTTTTTTTTACTGACCAGTAACGGGATTGCACGCCCGTACCGGGGACCGGCAATGGGATCGCAACCCTCGGTGTTGCGCCGGCACGGCGCTCAGCCAGTGAGCGGGAACTGGTCTCCACATGGGATCCGAACCCTCGGCGGGAGCGCAGCCGCACTCCCAAGCGGCGCACTCTCCAGTGCACCACCGGGCCGGCCCTCAGTGTAGCACTTATTCAAGGTTTTCACAAATTCCATCATTAAAGAACTACTGTATGGTGCTAGGCTAATGTTGGAATCCTGCTGACTAGGCCAATTGTTGAGCTAGGGCTGGGTCTGGAGCTCACAGACGCCTCGAGCACATTCACAGACTGGGTTACGAACCCTTCACGTGCCAGGCTAGGTCACCAGACCCCTCACACGCCAGGCTGCGTCCCCAGACCCCTCACATGCCAGGCTGGGTCACAAACCCTTCCCATGCCAGGCTGGGTCCGCAGATCCCTCACACACAGGTCTATGAGCTAGGTAGCTGGTCAAAAGGTCCCTGGAGCCGTAGGTTTGAAAGCATGGCCGCTTGCGTGGCAGCGGCCTCCCAAGGCAGTAAACTCCAGTCATGGTGGTGGCGCAGTGCAGGCGCACTAACTCCACTCACACACAACCTGCCCACAAAGAGTGCTGCACCACCCCCAGCCAGGCCTGAAGTGAGAGGGCCTGATTAAATTGTTCTATTTTCCCAACAACTACCCTCATAATTTTTGCCATACCCAAGTACCAAAGTACTATTTGCTTACAGTTTTTATTTAAATTGACTCTTTTTTTTTTTTGGCCTAAATATGTTTATTTTAAAAGGAATCCTTACATCACTACTTCAAATAGAAAATAAAATCATTTTTCATAAATAGAAGATAAGCAGATAACTATGAAAAGGAAAGTATTATATTTATTTAAATTCTAGCTAAATGATATTTTCTACAAAGGCCTGAAACTAAGATAATCTCTCTCTCTTTCTCTCTCTCCCGCTCTCTCCCTCTCTCTCTCTCTCTCTCTCTCACACACACACACACACACACACACACACACACACACACACAGAGAGATTAGCACATCCTAGAGGGTATTAAAGACTAACACTAAACTGAGCCCTCAATGTAATGAGAGGGATCAAGAAAAAAATAGAAAAGAGACACTTCTTCCCTGAGGAATTGATTGAGCGTTATGTAATGTCACATGCTGGCACCACCTGTATCCTCTGCCCCACTCTGCTGCACCCCACCCTGCCTCTAAAGAGGTAAAGCATTCTCCCACTTTGATTCCAGAAAGAAGCAGAGACTTTGGGTTACCTGAATTTTCAGAATCACTGGTTTGGGAGACAGCTGGGTAGTGGGGTCTGAGAGATGAGCACAAGTACATAAGATAGAAAAGGGAAATTCTCTTAGAGATGATTGAAGAAGCACCAAAAGCATTGATATTCACCTTCAGGTTTTGATCTGTCAAATGAGATCTTTCCCATACGGCCACATTTGGAAAACAGGTAGCTACCTGATTAATAATTCTATATAGTAACTCATGGGATCTGGTCAGGTCTCTTCTTACTTCTAGATCATTCCAACTTTAACAAACAGTCTAGCATGATTAATGAATATGGAGTTTTAATCCACAATAAGAATTAGTTTTAGCTGTATAGCCCTGGCTATTCATAAATTATAGCAGTTTTGCCTGTTCTTTCTAATTCAGAAACTTTATTATTAAAATATTCAAAGCAGGCTATAGAGCATCTATCATTACTTAAAGAGTTAATTAGATTACATAAAATAAATAATTAGATTTGCATTTTTATCTTGGTTTTAAACTTCCAAAGAAGATCACAAAAGCCTGCCTGTGGGCAATTAAAAACAGCATACAGCAGAGAAATAAAGAGGAGAGAGGATCTGTTTTTCCTGGCAAATTCATGATTGAATATAGAATTACAAAATATTTTAAGGGCTTACTGAAAATGGGGGCTAATCCTAGACTTCTAAGCTTTGTTTATTACCTGCATTTCATTGCAAGAGAGTATACAGTACATGCACAGTGCCGATAAAAGTATCAAATTATTTTCAATACGTTTATTTAGTGCTTTTGAGAGGCTGTTAGAAGATCCTTTACCTGATCAATAACACACAAAAAAAGACTATTTGCTAGAGCCAAAGCAGGAGCTGTAATTGCCTTTTGTTTATCAATGCTAGATACAATTAACAAAGAGATACAACCTAAAATGGAGGGGCTACCTGCTGCTGGAAGTTAGTTCCAGACTTTCCTCAGTTTTTCTGTCAGCTGCTCCAGCCATCTCCAGAAGACAATAAATGGAAGGTCCAGCTCTTAAAATTAGAGGTCAATTAGATACTTAACGATGAAGCATATCTTCAAATATATATCTATTATTATCATGCTAGCAAAAAATTAATTAACCAGGTCAAGCAGGTCACGAAGGCTAATGTACAAAGTAATTATTTCTGATCTTCAGACAACTATTTCACATAAAAAGGTAGTCCTTTATTCTGCTCAGCAGATACCTGAAATGCCTGTAGTTAATCATATTGAAGGAAACAAAAGGCAAGGTTTATCTCTTTAAAAGATGAGAGTACATCTCAAATTATTCTGTTTAATTGTTTAAGGACAATCACTTTTTTGCTTATAATATTAGCATCTCTCTGGTCACCACTCAGGAAGAAAAGAGAACACACACCCTTAATGGTGCTCTACCATGTGACGCACAGACACACAAAATATACCAATATCACACAGGAATATATTATAATCAAAATAGAAAATACTATATATGAAAAATACTTAGATACTCAAGAACAGAATAAAGCATGAGTAAAGTGAAAAATACTTGGTTTGAGGAAAAGTAAATGAGCAGCATGTATTATAGCAATTAAAAGAAACAGTTTTCAGATAAGGCAAAGAGTATATGCAAAGAAGCAGCAATGGCATTTAGTTCAGGCCTTCAATAGATTAAGTCTGCCACCAAATGCATATAATAAATGATGAGGGGAAAACAATTAATATTGTATACTCATTATATACAAAACAAAGAGCTAACAATTTCAAGTCTCACAATTATACCCAAAAAGATGTATTTGTATGAATTGACTAAATCATTGGCCCTGGCCCAGAAAGCCAAATGCCCAAATAAAATCCCAACCAGCTAGTCCGTTCTTCAGAGACTGCTATTGTTCAGCCAGTGATGTGAGGGGAGGACACTGCCTGTATAGCATACAATACGAGCCACTCGAATAATCTAAAATTTGGTTTTGAAGAGACATAAACAATTGGATAATATCATTCATCCCCAGAAAGTAAGTTTCTCACGAAGATATTTTAATGAGCTGAATTCTCTTGCAAAGCCTAAGTTCTAGCTGCAAAAGCCATCATTAAATGTGTTTCTATTGACATGCTATACAAACCAAAGAATGTAGTATGATATTGTGTCCATGAATATCTTCTCTAGATTCAAAACCATGACATGGTCAAATGAGGTTAGATGAATAAATATAGAGATGAAATCAGGAAAAATATATAAAAAGATACAAAAATATATAAAAATCAGGAAAATAAATAGAAAGAAATCAGGATTTATACAATATTTTGTTTTGCTTAGAATAGTCATATTTAATAGTTAATAAAAATACTATAAATATGACAACCTGTACAATGTATTAAAAGTGGATTTTGTTTACCAGTTAACATAATAAATAAAATGCTTCAAAGTATTGGCTAAGATACTACAGTGCAATGAGTGGGAAAGGGAGGATGAAATTACTAAAGCAGTTATCTATCCTTTGGAATTACAGTGTAAGAATCAACATTCTCAACTCCAAGGATCCATATTCCATGACCTATTAGTTTCGCTTTTTATAGACTTGAAAAAAACTATGCTACTTCTGTCCAGGAAATATAAAAAATGTCTAATTTTTTCTGTGTTCCATATCAGGAAAATTACTTAAAATGTAACCAATGAGAGGAATCACCATTTTACAAAGCACAGAAGAATTTGAATTCACTAAGCAAATAGCCTCCTAAAAGATTTACTAATATTAAAGTATTTTAGGGGCTGGCCAGTTAGCTCAGTTGGTTTGAGTGCAGCTTCATAACACTAAGGTCATTGGTTCAGATATCCACACTGGCCACCTGCCAATAAAATAAAAAAATTAAAAAGGGGGGAGACTATTTTAAAAATAAATAAATAAATAAAAGTATTTAAATTATCATTTAAAATTATTTCTAATTTTTTAAACTGTAAAAATTGACTTGTCAAAAACATAAAAACAAAAAGTTTACAAAATCATTATCACACTATTTCAATACAGCTTCCATGGTCTTAGAAGTATCTCTTTACAAGTTTAGTTAGGATTTACCAAGGCAAAATTATGTTAAAAATTATAATCAAGGAAGAAAAAATATAAATGAAATTATTTTCACCTGCACATACAAGTTTTTTTTTTTTTTTTTTTTTTTTTTTTTTTCCGTGTCCGGCAACGGATCGCAACCCTCAGTGTTGCCCACGGGACTCAAAAAGAATATTAAAATTAACCTAACAATAATTACTCTCCTAGGTTTGATCATGTCTATGACTTGTCAAAAACGATATTTGAAAATATATTTGACCCATTCTCCTTCCAAAAAAATAACTAAAACTCTGAATATCACATATCTGCTTTGTGTCAAAGATGAATAAGTTTTGTGTAAGGAGTGTTTTTCAGCATTTGAAAAATTCTTTGAATGGTCTCATACTGATAAGATTAAAACTGGCAAGATATGCCATGAAGCTGTAGCTCAGGACAGAATGAACTATAAATACAGGTCTTATTGCTTCCTCTTATTTTTTAAAATATGAATTCTTGTTACAAAGAGTCTTATATTTCTTAAATGAATGTAACCCTGACATTGAATATCTCTTTCATTTTGTAATCTATACTGCTGAGTTCAAGAATGATTAACTTAAATTTTTAAACATTTAAACAATAAAATATATCTGCAAACTTTTCAGGTAATTAAACATCTATTAGAAAACTTGAAAAAAAGTATTCCTATCTCTTCAAATTGAACATTCCAAAGAGTATTTTAAGATCATATTCTATTGTTTCCTGAAAAAAAGACATCTTTTTCATGTAGTCAAGTTATAACTATAAAATCATTAATCAGTAAATAGTAATCAATAAACCTAATGGTATTTCATAAAAATACTCTGAACTGATTTGGTTGCTATTTATCTGAGGTCCTTAGTACCACAGAAAAGCATCAGTTAAGACAGCCAGTCAACAACAAACATATATTAGAAATAAAGAAAGAAGTAATAAGGAGGTAGTAAAAACACTAATAATCATTAATGGATATAGAAACATCTCACAGAACTTCTTCCTTTCCTGCCTTACAAATAGGCGAAACAGAAGAAACTAAATAATCATGTTATTTAACACCTACTGAGTTCTTACAGAGGCATCTAGAGAAAAATGTAGGAAGCCACAAGCTAAAAATCTTGACCTTAGCAGTAGGTGATACACTGAAAATTCTAATAAGGTCAGAACAAGGGAACTGAAACAGAAGAAACTAAATAATCATGTTATTTAACACCTACTGAGTTCTTACAGAGGCATCTATAGAAAAATGTAGGAAGCCACAAGCTATAAATCTTGACCTTAGCAGTAGGTGATACACTGAAAATTCTAATAAGGTCAGAACAAGGGAACACCTGGATGGTTATTTGATTAAGAATCTCAGCATGAGTCATAAAAGAGATATCAGGATGAAAAATTATTCCAAGATTTAATTGTAAAGACTTTCAAAAATGCCAGAGACATTCCATCTCATCTATATTTGGACTCTATTTTGAAACATATACACTGGAGTATGGAATAAAGAAGAGCAAAAACAAAAACAAAAAATTGACTAAAAGCTCCTTGTGAAGATAGCTGGACAAAATGCAAATTAGGTAAAGGTACTTCTTCAGACACAAAATCACTATTTTAAATGCAGTAACTACCATCTGTAATACTTAGTATGATTAACAAAATGAAGCAAGGATATGAGTTAAAATCACTGGTATCCGTCAATGAGGTAGAATATTAGAGTAAGCTACGACTTTATGCCACTGATTAAAAATAACAACAACAAAAAAAAAACATGAGGGCATGGTATTGACCTCAAGAAAAGTAATAATATAATTTAGAATATGCTGGCCCAACTAGGTCGAAGCACAGATCCCAGCTGTTAGAAAATATCTACAGCAATCAAGAGAAACAACAGTCTGTGCAGAATAAGGATAACTCTGGCATGAGTATTCCTGAGGATTAATCACCAGACAACCAGTTTCTTATTTTAGGGCTTTCTACAAGTCACACACCTCAGTTCCTATTTGTAAATGGAGACTACTTCCCTTAGCTATCTCAAATAGCTATTAATTGAATTAACCATCAAGTGTCTAAAGAAATGACAGATATCAGACCATCACACTCCCCCCAGACCATTGTAATAAAGATATCTATATTTTTACACTGCTACAAGAAAAAGGGATTTTCTAAATTGTGTCATAATTATTCATGAACAAGTTTTCCTTTCTTTCTAAACTGTAAGCTCCTCGAAGACAGACTATGATTCATTAATCTTTACATTCCCCTTAGCATCTAGAAGGAAGGCAGTTAATATTTGATAAGAAGCAAATTAATTATTAACAGACTTTACCCAGAGTTATCTCATAATTGGCCCAAACAGTCCTAACAAGTAAATAAAAGTAAGCTTCTCTTCATGGTACTATTAAATGGTAAAATACAAAGCAGAAAGTGGTTTGTGGCAATAAAAATAGCATCTCTATGCTACTTTGGAAATTTTTAGGTTTTCCACTAGGTTGTGTTAGGCAAATGGCAGGAGCCAAAAAAAGTTTATTCTGCTTACACACCACATCAGAGAAGAATGCTTAGACCACCATCTAGTCCATATTTCTTACATCCATTTATACAATGGTGTACAACATCCTTGAATAACAGCTCTATTGGTGCTGTTTATAAGACAGGGGTGCATTTGCAGCATTTTGAATTCCATTTTCAAGGAGGAAAGTATCTAAGTATAATCAGATGAGAGTAATAAAATACACTGACCTGGATCTGTTGCTGCAGGAGATTAATTTTGTGCTGCTGTTGCAGAAGTTGCTGCTGTTGTCTTGCAATCTATCAGAAATAAAGTTTCATTAAGTTAAAATGAAATGCTTACACCTTTGCTATTACCTTAGGTATCTCTCCTGGTATTACAAGAATGCTTTATTGCATCTCTGTGTGAAAGAGTTCCTATAAAATGAGAAAGGCAGAATCAGAAAGTTGGGGAGAAGAAAAAAATTTTGAACAGGTGCCATCTCTCTGCTTTGTCTGTAGGTGAAAACTACCCCTTCTATTACATTTGTGAGCAATTCACCTATATCTTCACTGCTCAGCTGGAAATAATGGGAATTTGGAAATCTACTTCTTATAGAATAAAGACAGAAAAATTCTAACTACATTTTTCTGAAAAGCTTAATTTAGATATACAGAACCAAGGCTGCCAGGTGTGGGACAAGGGAAGAGGGAATGGGGAAAAGGAGGAATTGGTAAAGGACCATGAAAATCAATTACATAGTATAATGATAAATATACTAATTATCCTGATTTGAACATCAAAAAATAAATAAATAAATATTAAAAAGTAAAATATGTAAGCAAAGGCAAGAAAAAGTTTTCTATTACTGTATAATATGGTCTACTTTGGTGAAACCTTTTCTGATGCAAAGATTTTCAGAACTGATATTAGTATTGTCAAAGGAGTGCCAAAAAACACAGGAAAAGTTAAAAATCTTTAGATTTTTTCATCAACATTGTGTGATGTACATAGCATTTTTAAAAACAAACTAAGCTGTAATTTAACATTTATGCTTTTGAAGGTAATGTGTTTATTTTATAGTACAGGGTCCACATACAAATGTTATATTCCCTTACTTCATCCAAAAGTTAAATTCCACATCGTAACATGTTATCTGGTCTATAAAAAGAAATATTAACCATTTAACACAAGCCCTATTGAGGAATGAATCTGCCCCTCAGGAGGGCAAACAACTTCCTTAGGATAATGGTGTTTACTATGAAGCATGAGCCAGCATCAGGCTGCTTATTGCCTCAAAAGCCAAGCTGCTACAGTTTGAAGTCCAAGAAGATGCTTCTTATTGAAAACACACTCACTGCCAAACTAGGAAGCCAGAGAGAAAATTGGCCAGAGAGCACTTAGAAGGACCTGGTTTAGTGGTGCCTTATAGGCAAGAGTTACAGTCTTTTCTTCCTATTTCTTCCTATTTCCAAAAGCCAGTATTCTACAATGGGCTATGTTGGAAGTAAAAGGACGTGGTTCAGTCCCCAGCTATATACTTCCTGAGCCTTTTTGATGCCCTAGCCTAGTGCAGGGGGAAATGCCAAAATCACATTTCATTCAGTATAAGATACAACGTAGCAGTCTGCTCCCTAATGCTGCTTTATGATTTCTGGTGATAACTGGCTCATACTGGAAAGCATGATAAAGCTTCCTCTAAGAGAGACTACAGTTTGAGAAATGAGACTACTCCTTCCCATAGCTTTATAGACAAAATGGAAACGGTATTTAATCAGGTTGGAATGGCCCACTCTACTTGTCTCCATTCAAATCAGAAATGGGCAACTCACACTGCAGCTCTAGGTATAGATGCTGGATCCTCTGAATATTTATTTCCTCTCAGCAAACCAGTGAAACACCACTAGGCATCTAATATTTATGGTCCCTCCTAAGTGATAAAGTGCTGCATAGAAATGCATCCAAAACACCACAGTGCAATTACTATCATCCACTCTAGACGTATGGGTTTGACATAGTGAAGTATGGTACATAAGCACCATGTGGCTCAAATTCTGAATTTTATTTGCCAATCGGTTGAGCTACATGCTCGCTTCATTGAGCATGACAACCTAGTTTTAAGTGTCATTTAATTTTCATTTTGAAATATAATTACAAAGTGTTCACTGTAAGATATCACTCGTCTGCAAATGTGTCAAGATTAATTTGTGCTAGCTTATTCACAAGTGTCAATAGTTAATTACTGTGTCATCTCTGGATGGCTAAATGACATTCTAACTTCTGATTTTTTACAGTGTTCCTTTATGTTATTTTCCATTAGGGGCTGAGTCCATATTCCTACATGTGGGCAAATATTCAAGCATATAAAATACCAGACGTCACAACTCATTAAAATCAACAGAGCATATATTGCTCTATATACCCCTATAAAATACATTTAACTGAAAAGATAATTCCAGTAATAATGTCAGATTCCTAAAAATTGCACATTAATTTGGGTATGTCTGATCTAAAGCATCAGGGACTACTTTCTAGGATCATTGCTGTTAGATTAATGTACTCTTAAGAGACAAAAAAAAAATGGGGGAAAGTGATTAATTTTTAAAAACATTTAAACTTTGCTATTTTTTATATCGTTCTCACTTCTAAGTCAATCAAGCCAAATTCTTTTAGGAACTATGATCTAATTTTTCAGTGATTTACCTATGCTGTATATAATGACTGTATCATTCAAATCAAGATAACTTTTAGGAGTGGAAAGGGGTGAGGTATTAATAATTACCCTGGAAAACAGGCATAATCCAGGGCTATTTGGGGAAAACCGAGATGTATGGTTACCCTTGCTTTAAAGCCAGACAAAATAACTGGACCAGTGAACTGAAAGATTCCTGAAGTTTTTGTTTTTCTAGAACAGAATCTCCTTTTTCTGCATGAGGAACATAAGGCCCAGAGAGAAGCCACTTACTCATAATTTAACCCAAACTGGGACTGCGTGTGATGTCTACGTGACTAAATATCCCTCAGTAATTAATCAAATCCAAGCCTTCTGAAACAATGTATCATTTCAATTATGCCCAGTTGCTATGATGCCTTTCTTTGTCCTCCATATATCCCCTCAGCATTCTCGAAGGCTCTGGATTTCCGGAAGGTTTCTTTCTTTCCTTTTCCTTCTTCTTTTGTATGTTATTATTATTACTTTTTTTTTAGCAAAGCTTACAACAAATAAGCCAATCAATGTGATTACTGGTGGAGCTTGGAACTTTCCCCATCTTCAGTTCGCCAGCTTCTTCTGCAGGGCTCACCTGTTCTTGCTGTTGGCGAGCAAGGTCCATTTGCTGCCGTTGTTTCTCAATTTGTGAGGCTGCCAGTTTTTTCTGTTCATCATGCGCTGCCAGAAGCTGCTCCCGTAAACTGATCAACTGGGTTATCATGGTGGAGAGCTGCCGTTCTTTTTCTGCCAGGCTCTCGGGTGTACCTAAAATGGAAGCAAGAAGAGATTTCTCAAGCTTGAGGAATGTCTGAATGAATCAGGAAAAGGGGGGTAGAATTTAGAGAGGGACCACTCTAAGAGACAAAGATCTGCGATAATGACTGGGAACCATTGTGAGTGAAGGAACACCACAGAGAGGTTACAGCAGAGGGATGAACGCTAGGGTTCATTGCTGTCCCTGCCAAGAAAAAGTATTGTCGCCAATAAAATTCTCACTCTATCACCCTAAAAAATAAATAAGGCAGAACTATCTACCCCATTCTCTCCTTTTCACTGCACTCTGCCTTCACCTCCAAAGTTTATCTGATCAAGTGAGGAAACCTCCTGTTTTATTTAATACTAAAGATCAGAAACTATGGATTATAAATATTCTGTAACCACCTCTATCCTCAGTGACTAACACAGTATCTAAGACATATTAGGTGCTTAATAAATGTTATTTAAGGAATTTTCTGATCATTTCCCTTGCAAAATTTTTCTGTTGTGCAAAGGTCTGTCTCGGAACTTTAGAAGTCAAGGGTTAATCACTTGGCCATGGAATGAATTCCACAAGTAGAATAAAGACTGCTTCAGGTAAGAAAGAATCGAATATGATTTTTTTTTTCCCTATGAATGGATCAAGTTAAAGTTCCCAAGTTCATCCTTAAAGCCAGCAATATTGCTTGTGGGGCTCCCTCAGCCCTTTGCCATTTGTCATTCTTCAAAGAAAGAAAAAAACACATTTAAGGTTGAAATGGATATGCATAAGGATATGCTGTTTAATGAATATGATGTCGCTGAACACTTATGGTATGCACTAATGGAGCTCAACAGTCTTTTTATGGGCAAATTGCACAGCTCTCCTAAGTAAAAGGTACAGAATCCTTTTGTGAATCTAAATTAGAGCATTTTACCACAACATAAGAATTTTGACCTGCTGCATTTGAACCACATAGGTTTCATTATGAAGAAATGATATATGATTTGAAACCTTTTCAGAAAGATGCCACCAGCTGTCAAAGGGTACAAAAATTGCCAATTTTTGTGTGTGTGGAAGGGGAGACTTCCAACTTTCTTATGAAATCCCTCTCATTCATGCTAAGAAAGCACCAGAACGATATGAGAAACTAAAAAATTATGAGTGGCCCCAAGGAGAAAGGGAACCTTCAGAGGATGCTGGCTAGCACTTGCTGGTAGCATATGATTCCCACAAAGTAAGACTGATGTCAGCCGAGAAGCTACTACATTAAGGACTACGTTGGGATTGTTAATATCAACCCAGGTCCTTAAAAAAAAAAGATCTGTCAGTATCCCTTAAAGATTCACTGAGCCGAAAGATTGTCTAAAATCAAAATTAAAAGCAAAAGACAGATGTTAGAAAATGTATTCCACTGATAAAGAAACAAATACTGTATTAAGGCTAGTGACCATCTATTCATTCTAACTCCTGGAATTTATAAAAATAAAATAGGCTTTTATTTCAGCAACAGGAATTTCAGCTTGGTAAAAAGGAAGAACTTCTTGATCCACAAATATTAAAATACAACAGCAGGCTCCCAAAGGGGATTGTAACATCTCTTCAAAAGCACAAAAACTCAACGAATGTATATGTTGATATATACAGGAATGAGAACATACGAAACCAGAAAAATATGATATTTACTTATTTCATTCATTTTTATTTCAATAAATATGTCCTGAATGACAACTATGTGTCATATGAAAAACCAAGGATACTGTAGCAAGTAAAAGCAGACATAGTCTCTATTCTCAGACAGTTTATAGTCCAAAGTTGGAGGAAAAACTTTATTTAAGTAATCACACATATCAATGCATAATCACATATGTAAACTAAATAAGAATTACAAACAAGATAAATATTTGGTGGGAGGTTTAAACAACTTTAGGGGCCCAAGTTCAGGGAAGGTAGCCTGAAAAACTAACAAATTAACAGGAGGAGGGGAATAGGAGTTAACTAGGCAAAGACTTAGTGGGTGGTTTGATCAAGGAGCTTTCCAGAAAGCATTAAACTTTGCCATTGCCAAAGAGCTATAAGCTAAAAAGAAAAGGTTTTTTTGGTGGTCAAGGAGCTTTCCAAGAGAAAATAATATAGGCAAAATCCCCATGTGTGTTTGGGGGAGCGAGGTTATTGTGTTCCAGAAGTTCAAATTAGGTCATAGAACTTGAGCAAGGAAAATAAAGGGAAGTAGAGTCCCAAATGAGGCTAGAGAGGTAGGAAAATGTCACACAATTTAGCCTCTTATACACCATGTTTGATGACCTTCATGTTTATCCTTAGAATACTTCAAAATCACAAAAGTATTTTAAGCAAGGGGTGATGTCATTCTGGTTGCAGTGTGGAGAATTGGAAAGTTATGAGATAAATGGGATACGTGCACATTTTATTACGTGTATTGTGTGCAATATTCTAATCTACACGTAATTTTCTTGCTATACTTATCTATGTGAGATGAGTTAAGAGAATGCTTATTGGATACTGCAATAGTTACTGTACTATAATTCTCTGTTAATAAAGAAGAGCTTTCACAGGAAATTTTGGGCAAGGACCAATACAAGAGTTGGATCTGGCATTTAGATTCCCCAGTAAAGACTAGAAAATTTTATTTTCTATCATGTTAAAGTCTTTTCAACAATCTTCAATTTTATTTCCCTTTCTCCATTGCATAGGAGACAGAAAGGCTGAGGATAACATACAAATGACTTCTTAGGCTCTTCTGTTCAGGATGAAGCCTACAGATCTATAAACACATTGGTGCTTCCAATGCTTATAGATATGTATAGGTGAATTTACAGAATAATACCATTTAACTGAGTCTTTTTACAAATCATCATAACATTCAAACTGTTTAATTATAAACATTCACTTACATCTCAAATAAGTTTTCCATTGGACTTAGATACATGTTTAATGAAAAAAGCAAGGCAGAAAATATTTTTAAAATTGAGGATTCAGGTACTTATATTCGTATAAGGCTATCACTATCTTTTCCTTTCACTTGAGGAGTACGTATATATTTTGAATAAATATGAGTAGCATAACAAATGGGGTTGGAGTGAAATATAATAGTGTAACAAATCTAATCTATATTATACACACATTATAGATAGACATATATATGTACAATGTATATGTGTGTGAGAGTGTGTGCACATGTGTATGTACATATATATATAGCCATGTGTGTATATATATATATTTTTTTAAATATATATATTTATTTATTTTTATTTATATATATATATTTTTATATATATATTGCCATGTAGCTTTAGGGCTCAAAATAAGGAGAAATCAATTTATACCACATAACAGCTTACACTCTCTAAATGTGTATGCTAATGTGTGTATGTATGTCTCTGTGTGTGTGTGTGTGTGTAATCATTTTTCTGTTCTGTAACCATTGTATTTGTTTAGATACAATGGTTTAAAGCCAGGCATTTAAAACCTGTGGTGCTGGATTTTTGTTTTAATTAGCAGCAAACGTTTATGCTGCTGTCATTAAAATAACATCAAGTCTAAATCACACGGACCAAGCAACCTGTGAATAAAAGTTATTTCATCTCAAAAAATCCTATTTTAATAAAAATATGAAACTTTGCCATGGCAAAGGAACTACAACTACCAGAGTTGCTGAAATAATAGACAATCTGTGGGACACAATGGGGCAACCTAAATATAGTCAGGTTATGTTAAGGAAGGCAAAAGACCATAGAATGCTCTTATGACTTAACTCTATGTCAAAAATCCTATCCTAAATCATGTTTTGAGGTTTGCTAAAATTCAACTTGGTAAAAAGTAAGATCAGATTCTGAGGATCTGCCCAGTCCAGCAGAAGTCATCAGTAGCTGCCTAACATCATCTGTTTCACATTCTTCAGGCTATCTTAAAACGATTCTCTGAAAAGCATTGCTGTAATATAACCTCTTCTTCCTCCACAAAAACAGAGGTAGTTTCATAAATGGCAAAAAGGAAACCAGCAAAAAAGCTTCTGTACACAGCTTCTCTACAAGTCTTCATGCCTGCTTTTATCCAATATCACACACAGTGTGCGCTTAACACTCTCTACTGTAAACTGTATCTAGTCTCCAACTCCAAAGACAGTGCAGCAAGGGTTTTTTTCCCTTTTTTTTTTTCCTTTTCTTTTTCTTTTTCTTTTTTTTTTTGTTCCATGGGTCGTCTTTATCCCCAAACCACATCTGTCTTGAGTTTCTCTCAGATTAGTCAGGTGGATCAGTGCTCCCCAGGGCCTGCTCCAGCTGAAGTATTTTAATTTGACTAAACACCTGATTTATTTTATCTCTCCGATGAGAAAGGCAGTTTGTCTTAATAGAGCCTGTCAGCCCACAGCCCCATTCACAGCAATTTACAGGCAGCCAGGGACTCTGGAAGAGAAGAGTGCCGTGATTCTGTATTTTATCCTCCTCCAGAAAGCACCTAAAAGCAGCTATTCACTGCTACTGCATGTGGCATTTTAGAACTGAATTAGCTTTTTATTCAAGTAACTACACTTGTTGTGAATAGCTTATCTGTAAAATTGCTACATTCACTACTGATTTTATTAACCTTTGGCTCTATCACAAAATGGTCTTCAGTTAGGAAAGACCTTTAAAATTGACACATTTTTTTTCTTAGGGGCCTTTATTCCAGTGACTTCAGATTTACTGAATTTGATCCATTGAATTCTTTACCAGTTGTACTTAAAATTTTGAGGCTCAATAGGAAGTCAATAGTGCGTAAATAAGGAAACACTTTTCAAAGTGTAAATATGATGGCAATTTGCCTCATCAAAAGTTTTCAAATACCATCTTTCATTATAACAGTTTCAAAATCAGCCCTCTAGATGTTTTTGGTTGTAATCTGAAGAACTTGAAAAAAATTAACTAAAATAGACTATTTTTTTAACTTTATAAACTATAACTACCTATCCCCAGGTCCAAAGACACAGAGAAAATTCAAAATAGATGAGAATTTAGGTAAAATAAAATAAATAGGATAATTTTACCTTCTTGATGTAGAATTTTTAAAAAATTAAAATCAAAAATGGTTTAAAATTCATTTAAACCTTTTTTTTAATATCTGTTCTCAAAAGTTAGCACGACAACTTGCCAGTTAATTTTGCCCATATGAAATATATATAATCAAAATCAGTGATGCTAGAAATAAGACTGGGCATTGGACAGTCAATGAGGACCCAGACCTGGAAAGGCAGACAACTTGCAGAGCACTTTACTAAGTTGAGATTTGCCTCATCTTTTTTATAACTTTTGCATACCTAGAACTTTTACAAAATAAAAATTTTAAACACACACTCTTCATTGCTGTTCTCTGAAAGTAAGTTGATAACTAAATTTTTTCTAATGAGAAAACCCAGAAACAAGCACAGCAGCGGAGAGAGAGACAGACAGACTTAGAGGAAGCAAGAGGAAGTGCAGGGCAACTAAATTAAATTTTGTGAATTTCTCTGCATGCTTTGTATTTCTAATGAAATGAAAGGCAGTGGAGTTAAAAACACAATGTTTGCCAAGCCAGATAACTCTAATAATCAATAAATGTCACTCTCTGGAAACATGTCCTAGGGAATTTAAAGTAAGACATACCTAACCATTCTCCTTTATTGGATCCCTGCACACGTAACTTTAATAAACTTAATAAGAGTTAACAGTGAAATTACAAGAAGCCTGGCTAACCAAAAAATGTCTGTTTGGAGTGATGGGGAGGGGTATCAGTGACACTGGAGTGGAGTTCTGATGGTGTTATACTTTTCTACATCAATCCTACGAAGATTAAAGCACTTAACAGTAATTCCAAAGCAACATAAATCAAGCAACTCAGCAAAAATCCAGAAAGATTTTAAATTAAGTTGAAAAGAAAAGCTCTTAACAATCAATTTCCTGGTCAGTTCTAATTTTTTTTAACAGACATTGTTTGAGAAGAAAGCCAAAATACAATGCTAGTCATAAAAGAAAGCTGTGTTTGATCTTTTGTGCCCATGGATAACCTCGATAAACTGCTGCATCTTATACTGCAGCCTCCTCACACATCAGATGGACTATGATGTCTCCACTTCACAAGCTCAGTCCACCATTTAGCATTGGCCTTTTTTGATATAGCCTTCTTTTAAATGTCACAAAATAGGGCAGCAAAAAGTCAACAAAAATAAACAGGGTAAGTTGAAAAAACTAACAATCTATCAGAAGATCCACTGATAAAAGTTACTTTGTGGTGACTGCCTGAGAAAGGAACCCCTATCGCAGTATAGCAGCAGCTAATTTGAGTTCTGAATCCAAGAGTAGTTTAAAAAGCTTTCCACTCTAAAGGGCTCCAGTGCATCATAAAGATAAAGGATTTCAGTACAAAACCACCACAAAGACCTCTATTATCATATCAGTCTTTGGTTACAACAGCTGAACCAATATGACTAAATTCTGAATGACTTTTTTCAAAACAGTAGAATACTGGAATTTCTTTGTTTTCTCATCAGTCAGCTATTGTCATTACTCCCATATGCTACTGTCCATTCCTTAGTCAATTAAAAGTTTAATAAATGCAGCACTTGTGCTCTTAGGAATCACTTAAGGACCACAACACAGGAAGTGTGCCTCATGGATTGAGGTACAGTCTGTTTTTCCCCCCACTGAATGTATGAGAATTTTCTTCTTAAAATGTAAACAACTCTCATTTAAAATGTCATTAAAATCCACCATGTACAAACAAGAAAAGGATACCTAGGCACTCCCTCAATTAAGATCAAACCCTCCTGGCTTCACCAGGCACACTCACCTCTCCTTCAGCTTCCCCTCTTCCTGGCTGCAAAAGGAAATCTATTCTTGAATCAACTGAGGTCTATTCATGTTGCAGATCCTAATAGAGCAAAAACAATCCATGGAATTCTGCCATCTAGCTTCCAATCCACAGCTGGCCCTTCAGCCCATTGTGCTTTATTAGCCCATGCTTTTGAGATCCGGAAAGGAAGGTACACTGAAATATCCCTCCTTCAGTATAAGACAGACTACCATTACATTACTGTTCTCTGTGGATGACCATTGGTCAATGGCTACATCTCCATAACTTACACATAAAAGTAGTAATTTCTGGCCTTTCAGAAACATGGAATTCTTTGCTCCTTTAGAGGGGAAAAAACTAATAAAATAATTTGTCTCAATATCATCACCCAGTATTGCAGGATTGGCTCTTTCTCTAGGGGCTCCATCAGAGTTACAAGATAGGAAGGAAAGCAGTAAGGAAAATGGGCCTAATAATGAGGCACTCTCTTAAAAGCTCTTACATGTTATCTTATTTAATCCTCAGCCTAAAAGTTATATTTCATTTTCATTTTACAGATGAAAAACTAAGCTATTGAAAGGTAAAGTAACTTCACCAAGTCACAGAGCATTTGATTGGATTTGAATTCAAGTCTCTTGATTCCTAATTCAAGGAAGTCTAGAGATCTTCCCTTGCCTCAGACTTAGAACACATAGTAGGGAATTTCTGAATGCTCTGAGGGACCTAGAATTCTAATGCCATGTAAGGCTTAGAAATATATAACTAAAAGAGAGAGAGAGGCGGAGACAGAGGGAGGGAGGGAGGGAGGGAGGGAGAGAGAGAGACACAGAGAGAGACAGAGAAAGAAAGAAAGATATAGCTTCTCAGTAAGGTTTTATTTACAAAATAAGAAGTTATAAAGCTTGGCTAGGCAATCAAACAACCAAGAGGTCAATAAATTGAATTCTGACATCTTATAGATGTGTAAACAGATCTTAATAATAAGTGACATGCCTGGAGTTACTCAAGAAATTAGCAGCCAGCCTGGCAGACAAGATCCTTTGTATGCTTATTCCCCTACCCTTCTCTCCCCAAACAGCATATGGCATCCTGGTTCCAAGCCCAAATACAACGATTATGCAGGCCATGGCATTCTCTGGTATTCTCCAGCATTCTCCAATAGTCCAGATACAATATTTACAAGACCCATGAAAGTCTGAGAAATACACTCAAATATTTGCACTAGTCAAGTGTGCTGCTGCCCTGGGTGTAGTATGTCTGTAGGCTGAGGTGCTAGCCAAGAGGAAGTTACATGGAGAAATCTGGTGAGTTTACCAAGGTTTGAGAAACATCTAAGATACAACTAAGGCTTGGGACAGTTACCTGTACAAACATACCATATACTGTACCCATTTCCACGGTGTATTTATAATTTTCCTAGTGTAAATTAAGGGAATCCCTGCCCTAGCCCAATATGCCTCATCATACAATAATGACAATTTATTTATCAAAATTACTTCACCCACTAGACAAATTAGCTGAAGTTCTCTTTATAATCTGTTTTTCAGGGGCGTTTTGTTGAAATATAATGTTTCCTAAGGTCCTTACTAAAATGAAAGTATTTACCAAAGGAACTAACTATGACAGCCTTTGTTCTTTGAAATAGCCTAACCACTAGCACACGGCCCCACTGACCGACCCTTCAGTCTACGTAGCAGATATACACCCCTGTCTGTAGTCATGTTTCATTACTACTTTACTCTCTCATTCTCATATTCACTCTCATATTACTTCTCTTTTTCTCCTGCTCTGATCTTGTTCCAAGTTCTAAAATCCTGGTGTTGAGACCCTCTACTTTGATTCCTGTGGACATCAACTGTGTACCTGGACTCTTAAATACTGGAATTTTTGCTTTCCTCAAAAGACTGATTCAACTGGTCCTCTGGCTTTTAGCGCCCCATTTTGGCTCTTCTAAAAAAACCCCATTCCAGGTCTGGCATTATGAAGCTCATCCCTTCTCCCAGTCATTTAATAGACCAGTCAAGCCACCTTTTCTCTCTGTATTGTTTGTAGCTATCAGGACATATCAGTGGGCATGGCTGTTGTCAGTACCGAGACTTTGATGGGAAGATATGCTAAAAAAATTAAATTAAAATGAATCTAACCAACAACTAAGAGAGACTGCTTGTGTATGTTTGTTTTTTCTTTTTTTCAGTCAGGATTCAACCAGAATATTTGTGCTTTTTATATAATCCTAGATATTTTGCAGCCTATTTATAATAGCCAAGATATGGAAACAACCTTAATGTCCATCAATGGATGTCTGGATAAGGAAAATGGGGTAAATATACATAATGGAATAATACTCATCCAGAAAAAAGAAAGAAATTCTGCCATTTGCAGCAACATGAATGATTTTGGAGAAAATTATGTTAAATGAAAAGTCAGGCACAGAAAGAAAAATGCTTCATGTTCTTACTCATAAGTGGGAGCTAAGAAACAAAGAAAGACCATAATAAAACACTGAACTTTCAGGAGAGAACAGACCTATAGTTACTAGAGATGGGAAAGGGAGGAGGGGAGGAGGGACAGGAAATAATTGGGTAAGGGATACAGAAAGTAATTATGATTTGTAATGATGAACATGCTAATAATATTGACTTGATCATCACATGCTGTATACAAATACTGATAGTCAATGCTGTACCCCATAAATATGTATAAATAAATTTTTTTTAAATCATAGGTATTTCAGTTTCCAGAATTACAGTGCTGAGTATCTGATTGGGTAACAGGCCAGTAATACAGATCCCACCCATCACAAACTTAGATTATGAGTCTATAGATCACCCATCACAAACTAAGATTATGAGTCTACAGAGGGAAAAAGGAAATGGAAATTTCATATTGATTCTATAATTGCCGTTTCTTTTATCGTTCTTTCATAGTTGAATATAGCTGGATAAATAACATGTTCTTTTCATTCTCAATTTTGACTTTAATAATGATTTCTGGATAAAATAGGTACAAATGCACAGATCTCAAGCACATCCTCCCTGCTCAACTCTCTTGGCTCCCCACCCAAGTCAAAAGCCTCTGTTGTGAATTAGATGAGAAAATCAGTGAAGAAGAGCAAACAACAACGCTACATCACAATGTATACTGCCTACCTGATAGTTAGCTCCTTAAGGACAAGGTCTATGTCATAAGCATCTCTATGACAAAGTACTGGCATAACTACAGTGCCTACGACTTATTTTGTGCTCAGGAAAGTTGAAATGAGCTGATAACCAACTCTAAATCACTAGTTCTCAGAATAATTGGAGATAGGCAGCCACAGCAACAAACCAGATAGAATTGCTCTGAACTCCAGGAGTATTTCAGCCAAATCTGAGTTGCTTCCAGTTTGGTAACCATTATAACTCACCGTACTTAATGGCCAGTCCCCCTGCTGTACAAGTAGTAAAAAATCAAATTCAACAAAAAAGACAGAGATAAAGTAAGGAATTTGAGCTATATTTATACGTGTGTGTGTGTGTATATATACATATATATATTCAGATTCAATAAACATTTTTTGGTCCATATAATGGTACAAGTACTTTCCATTTGCTAGTGTTAAGAGTTTTTATCTCTTTTGCAACAAACTTGGGAGAATGAGATGGAAAAGGGGAGGGAGGAAGGTGGAAAATGAGAGGCTGCTTAATGGGTACAAAATTACAGCTAGATAGAAAAAGTAAGTTCTACTGGTGTACTGTCAACCCAGGATCATTTTTCCAACTTTTGAAATTTAACCAAGTAATGGATTTTTTCATCTAAAGTATAATTTGTAAAAACATCTTTCTTAAGTATATCTAAAGTATATCATCTTTCTTAAGTATATCTAAACTATAATTTGTAAAAACATCTCTCTTAAAAAGCTTTGGTGGCATTAGGAAAAGTGATCAATCAACTTAACTCCTTTGCCAGTTATTTCTCTGAGCAATTAAGAATTAGACCCTGTTCTCTGATTACAGTTGTCTTGACAGATAATTCAATTTTATTGGAAGAAGTTGATGCGAGAGAGGGTTAATGCAATAATATAAATTCCTTTGAAATGTTTTCTATACGATTGCCTAGTTTACATAATTTATATAGTCCTCCAGCTGATTCTATGTTCTAAATTTTAGTTTGTGTTCATAGAACTGTTTATTTGAAGTTTTTTTTATACAGTTCGAAATAGAGAAAGATAGAAATGATTCCTTATCTACAGTAAACATAACAATGCACAAGCTCTAGTAATCTTGATTTCATGAAGCTTGAACAAATGCTCCTTATTTGCCAAGTATTTTGAAGAAAAAAATTTAATATTCATAGAAATAGTCAATCCATTTTTCATGGAAAGTAATTCTTAAAGAAGGAGATATTAAGGTCATATGATTTTTTCCATTTTAGAGGAGATAAACATAATTTTACTTAGTAATTAAATAAATAATACAAAAATGCCCACATAGGGCCGGCCCGGTGGCGCACTGGAGAGTGCACCGCTTGGGAGCACAGCGGCGCTCCCGCCGAGGGTTTGGATCCCATGTGGAGACCGGTTCCCGCTCACTGGCTGAGCGCGGTGCGGGCGCAACACCGAGGGTTGCAATCCCGTTACCAGACAGTAAAAAAGACAAAAAGGAATAAAAAAAAAAATGCCCACGTATAAAATGATTAGAGTATTAAAATATCTAAATTTTATAGCATTATATCATTATGAATTTTAATTTTGATATTAAGTACATGTTCATCTTTTATATGATGAAATATAAACACATAAATCAACGAAAATTTATATTTGCTTCTGAAGATTCTAAGGCTATGTGTTATACATAATGAAGTAATTAAATTTATTGTAAAGGACTAATAGAATGTCCTGTCTAACATAAAAACAGTAAAACAAAAACTTTCCCACTTTATTTGAAGTAGAAAATTCAACTGAATTTCTGGAGTCTAGACAAGACTAGACAATTCAACAAAAACCATAGAGTCAATGGCTTTTGAATAAATTCAGAGGAAAAAAAATCCCCCCCCATTTTACAATACAATATTAGAAAACCTACATGCCTACAATTATTCCAAAGATTTTATAATTAAATTTCTAAGAAATGAATAGTAACATTGTTTATCCAATTTCTTACTAACATGGAAAAATAATTCCAAATTATATAAGTAGGAACATGAAAGGAAACCACTTATCCCCCTATAACTGAAGTATACCTGAATTCTAATTATATTTTCAAGCTTATACCTAGTCAGTTCTAACCAGACATTTCCAAGAATAGCTTTAAAAAAGAAGGAATTAGAAGGTTCTAAATGAAATACAATTCCTAATCTAATCCCATAAATAAATGTATTTAATAAAGTATAGTTTAATTATTAAAGATTACCTGCAATTAAAAAACTGACAAATCTAAACCAGGTGAAAATAAGCAAATACCAAAATACAAAGAAAATCTATTAAAAGTGATGTGGAAAAAAGGATTCTGCCATTCCTAGAGCTTTTCAGGCTCTGTTTTATAGGAATCCCTGAGTTATGTTGTAACTGTGTGCTATGGATTGATTGAATTGTGTCCCCCAAAATTCATAAATTAGAAGCATAATTCCCACTATAACTGTTAAGGGTAAGAAATCCTATTATGGTAATTGAAAGGTGGGGCTTTGAAGAGGTGAATAGACTGTAGGACCATGCAGTAGTGAACAAATTTAAAAATGGTCATCAAGGGCGTGGTACTGAGGGCTTTAAAAAGGGGAGTGCACGGGGTACTATCTCTCTGCTCTGCCATTTTCTTCCATGTGAGACCCCTACATTTCTGTAAAGCCACCACCAAGAAGACCTTCACCACATGTGTTCCCTGGACTTTGGACTTCCTAGACTCTGTTCTGTAAAAAATAAATTTCATTTTCTTTATAAATCACCCAGTTTCAGGTATTTTGTTATAAGCAACAGAAATGGACTAATATAATGTGTTAGTTTACAGTAGTAAAAGCTACATAAGAGGCATCAAGAGAATCAGGTTTTTTAAAAAGTTGGGTGGAAACTTAAGTACCAAAGTGAGCATCAATTAAGAATTTTGAGGACAGCAAAAATTCAAAGGCAAGTGATAATAAATCACTACAACTTAATGTAACTAAATATAGGCTTGGTAATTTTCAGGTTTCTTATTTTGGAGCTAAATTCAGTCAAACAATAACTGTAAACATTTGTAGAAAAATTTAGTTTTCTCACATTCTTCTTTAAGCAAAAAGTGAATTAGCTAACCCAGCAGAAAAAAAGGAGCAAATGTAACCCAAGAATACGTCAGTCTTTTGTGTGGCAAGGCGATGAATGAAACAAACACTCTCCCAGGAAGATTCGCATTACAAGAGTTTTGAGCCAATGTATTCTAGGTAAGAAAATATACCTAGAATGTTTGGGATTCAGGCAAAACATTTCCAAGTATTAATTATCATCATAACAAACCAAAGACAAGAGTTCCCAACATATCTTACATGGTTATATTCAAATGTAAACACTTAAATTTATTCATGACCTAAATATAAACATCTGAAGAAGTTGTTACTTGGAATTATCTGTGCAATTAAAAGCATAGGTAACCAAGAGTTGACTACATATATACACTTTGTCCCCTCCATTTCTTCAAATGCATGGACAATCAATAGCAGTTTAGACCACTTAGGTTCAAGAATAGTTTTCCTTGCAGCAAAGGAAATATAAGGCAGAGATCATCAGCAAGGTGAGGTGATACCATTATTACTATCAGTCATTTCATTATCATTATAAAGTAAAAACCACAGTAGAAATTCTGCCAGGGTGGTAACTTTACCAAGATAAAAATATATGGTGGGTAATTTTCAGTATTAAGCTACTCATTTTAATCTACTTTCTCTTTGAATTAGTAAAGTGATAAAAACTTAACATAAAAATGGGCTTTGTTAGCCTAAAAGCTTATGTCAAAATGTGTTCATAAAGTTATTTTAAAATTTAGTTTGCATATTTAGTAGACATAAGTGATGACATTGTTTCAGCTAATCTATACATGAAAATAAACCAGTCATAATAATAATCAAAAAAGTATTAGAAAGTGCTCTCTAATACAGTAGGTTTTTTCACACTGAGATACCATCTCACCCCAGTGAGGATGGCTAAAATCCAAAAGACTCTGAACGATAAATGCTGGCGAGGTTGCAGAGAAAAATGAACTCTCATACATTGTTGGTGGGACTGCCAAATGGTGCAGCCTCTATGGAAAACGGTATGGAGGTTCCTCAAACAATTGCAGATAGAT
>NW_007726280.1:57728-82021 GCF_000696425.1 Galeopterus variegatus | reverse complement strand
GGGAGGGAGGTTTTGGTAAGGGGCAACAATAATCAACCACAATGTATATCAACAAAATAAAATTTAAAAATATATATATATTAAAAAAATACAGTAGGTTTTTTGAGCCTTAAAACCACCTTGTTATTAACTATAGTCACCATGTTGTCCAATAAATATCACAAAAATGATAATTATGTGAGGTCATGCAAATGTTCATTAGCTAGATTTAGTAAATCTACAATGTAATATATATGAGGGTACCACAAAAAGTTCATGGAAAGATTTGTTTCATCTTTTAATTCTATTATTTTCACAAATATTTTAAGTAATCTTGTACTTCAAAATATCATATTGTACACAATAGTGTATACAATTTGATCTGTGAATTTTAAAAAAAACTTAAAAGGGAGCGATTATTATCATCACTACCAGTATACAAATGATGAAACAAATACAGACAGGACACATGATTTACCCAAAAATCACACAGCCAGAACTTAAACCCTAACTCTAAATTTATTTCCCTTTCTACTTCAAAACATCCAAATCTTCTAGACTGATATCTGAGAATAAATCTTATCTTGACATTTCACAGCTCTCATTCGCACCAAAGCAACAATGTGCTTATTTTCCTCAATCTGCAGTCCCATATTGACCCTATACACCGGACAATGGCAGACCTGGAGGAAGGGAGAGTGTGTGTGAGTGCGTGTGTGTGTGGTATATGTATATAGCTATAACTGTATTTCTCAATTTGAACCTAAAACAAACAGTTTTTTAACAAAGATCACTGCATATCTGAGCTTTTAAGGGAAAAAAATAAAATTATAATAGAAAAAAAAAACCTTGGGCCGGCCCGGTGGCGCACTGGAGAGTGGGCCGCTTGGGAGCGCGGCGGCACTCCCGCCGAGGGTTCGGATCCCATGTGGAGACTGGTTCCCGCTCACTGGCTGAGCGTGGTGCGGGCGCAACACCGAGGGTTGCGATTCCGTTACCGGTCAGTAAAAAAGACCAAAAAAAAAAGGAAAAAAAAACCTTTATTTTCCCCAATTAACCCAGCTTATTTGGCCCCTACTACTTTTCATTACCGGTTCTCCACAATTAATCTACATCTGGAGGTGATTTTTAAAACCTATCTCATTTGTTAAAAATAACTTGAAATGTCTTTTTTTTAAAGTATGGTTATCCAAACATTCATAGACTCAGAAAATCACTGTTGTAACAAATCAAAGAGATCATTCAACCCCCAAGTTTTACAAATAAGGGAGCTGAAAGCATGAAGGAGAAAGTGACACACCTGATGTCACATGGTTAATTAGCTAGTGGCAGAGTTAGGACTAGAACCTAGAAGTGCTAATTCTCAGTTCAGAGCCCCTTCCGCTATAATATGCCGTCTCTTTGAAAAAAGCAAGTGAAATAATCCACTTTAAATCATAATTAGCTAGTGGCAGAGTTAGGACTAGAACCTAGAAGTGCTAATTCTCAGTTCAGAACCCCTTCCGCTATAATATGCCGTCTCTTTGAAAAAAGCAAGTGAAATAATCCACTTTAAATCTCTTTTGGTAGATAGTTAATTTTGATAATAATTCTCCTGAGTCCACTTAAGAGGAAACATTGATTCTTATGCTAGTCAAATGATAGAAGCAATCAATAGGAAAATATTTTAAGAAACTCAACTTGTCCAATGATACTAAGAATTTCACTTTAGAACCAGCATGTGAGTTTTCATATGTGCTGGTTCAGGGAGCCTAATCATAATTTGAGTGATTCTTTTTCAGAAATAGCAAATCAAGATGTTTTATAGGGAAAACAGTTACATATGGATTTTAATAGACTCCAGTGCCCACCATGGATCATATTTAACAACTAGAATATTATGGGCCACAAGAATCCTTGCATTTCATTGGCTCATGTATTTGAAAACTCAAGTGCCTGAGTTGTTCTCCTGATCCTAATTAATTTAAAATAAGAGCAAGACCTATATAAAGAATGATAGTCTAATGATAGTTCCTCAGGAAACAAGGCGTTGAAATAAAAATAACAAAAAAAGTTAAGAGATTAATAAAAATTAAGTGGAATGCTGGGAGTGTAGGATAGCAGAAATGCAGAGTTATAAACATTTAATAACCAAAATGAGGCCAGAAAAATTACACAAGTATATAGGTACTGAGGGTTTGTTAGCATATAGAAAATGACAACTAGAAAAAAAAACCTCAAAAATAGTATGATGCTCATCTGATAATATATAAGATGTTTAATAAGAACTATTACAGTAGATGAAATATTTTGTTACCTACGAAGTTGCATAGTGGAAGACAAATGGAATGTAAGTCAGGAGATCTGGGTTCTAGTTTCAGTTTTGCCACCTTGTACAAGTAACTCTCTGGGCTTCCATTTACTCACCTGTTATATGAGGTGTTGTAGTAGATAATATACATGGGCACTTCTAGTTGTGGGTTACAATTTTAGAAATGTTCCTTGTGTGTGGGTTTTCTGAAATATTAACATTTTATGAAAACCATTCAATTTTACCTATACCTGTAAGTATCATTAATATCTTGGTAATTTGAGAAAGAAATCGTTTATGTTGCTGAGAACTATGAATTATATATATGGCATATACACACACATATATATATTCATTAGGTTAACATATATCAATACACAAACTAGCATTAATTTCTCAGATGTGATTTTTTTGGTTAATTTTGAGAGTAATCTGCATTTACAAATTGATTTATTTTGTAATACGTGATGTTACAATTAAAGTCAGTTTGGCAAGAAAACTCACTAATTCACAAAATATGTTTTTATCTCTTTACATTTACAAAAGAAAAAACTACTGGAATAAAAGCAGAATACAGAAGGTGAAATCACATCATAATTCTGTAAATGATGAAATATATAACTTTTAATTATTTGACATTACAGTTTTATATGTAAGCTTACTGAGCTTTGTTTGTATATTTTAATAATAGTCAGATTGAAGAAGCAAAACGGCAAAGTGTTTAAGAGCATGGGCTCTGCAGCCAGATTGCCTAGTTTTAAATCTCAGCTCTACCACTTCCTAGGGCTGTAACTTTGGTCTTATTGTTCTCTTTTATAAAATTGGAAGAGTAATATGGTATTGTACAGATCAAGTGAATTAATACAAGTTAATACATGTGAAACACTTAGAATTGTGTCTTCACATAGTAAGCACCCAATAATATTTGCCATTATGATAATATAGTGTCTATATTAAAATACATTTTAGAACCTATCCTAAAAATGAAGAACAAAGGTTGCATAATGTAGAAATATTGTGATTTTATTCCAAATGTCTAATAAGGTTCTATAATCACAGTCACTTTTCCCAACTATAAAATGTTACATTATTTCAACCTCTTAAAAGTGGGAAATTCAGGCATGGTAGATATGATCATGTCACTCCCCCAGTTAAAACTTTTTAATGGTTGTCCACTAATAAAGTCCAGACTTCTTTTTTTTTTTTTCCTTTTTGTCTTTTTTCGTGTCCGGCAACGGATCGCAACCCTCAGTGTCGCGCCCGTACTGGACCGGGACTGCAACGAGATTGCAACCCTCGGTGTTGCGGCCGCACCTCGCTCAGCCAGTGAGCCGCCGGTCTGTATGTGGGATCCGAACCCTCAGCGGGAGCGCCACCGTGCTCCCAAGCGGCGCACTGTAGCCCTAAAGTCCAGACTTTCTAACATAACTTATATACTTCATAATCTTGCCCTTGCTTGCCCATCTAGCCTCTCTCTCAATTTTGCTGTCCAACTTTTGCACCCATCCATCCCAACTACAAATGCACACACATATGTACACACTATTTTCACTGAAAACATTAAATTCCCCAGAAAGGTCATGTCTCTTTCCAGCTTCCAGATCTTACTCATGCTATTCACATTGCCTAAAACACTTTTCTGCCCATCTTTTCAACTGTAGTATTACCTTAAAAGTGAGAAACTAGGAATAAGCCAAATGCTTATCAATGGGTAGATTGGATAAACAAATTGTTGGTCATTGATAGCTAGGAATAATATACAGAGAGCACTTAAGAAAATGAAAATAATTAATTCCTTCATTTAACAATTATTTATTTACTGAGAACCTTCTATGTACTGTTTTAGATTCTAGAGGTTAGTGAACACAGCGGATTAATATTTTATCCCAAAGAATGAGATAAATATAGTTTATATTAATTTTTTTAAAAAGCAAGTTGCATAAAAGATTTTTATTTTAAAAATCCCATTTTTATAAAAACTAAAATATGTGTAGGAATGTGTTGCATACGTAATAGACTATTAACCATGGTTGTCTGTGGGACATGCAATAAGGCTAGCAAAAGCAAAGTAAGGAGATAATTTTATGTTGTTTTTCATATACTTCTATATTGATATTGCACCATAGTCTACATTGATAAATGATATTGTACAATTCTTGAAATTACTGACTAAAATTTGTCTTGCTCAAGGTTACCTCATTATTAGTAAGTTATTTCCTCCAAACATTTTTTAAAAAAAAGATTTTTACTGAAGGTCACTGACAGAAAGTAATGGGAACGGAATTTCAGGCAAAAAGATATTTAAAGAAATTAATTTCCTTCTACTTTTTAATGTTTTAAATAATCATGTGGATATTGTGTGATAGTCAAAGACTTTTGAAAAGTAAATAAACATTTAATTCTCTTGGAAGAGAATGTTTATTTCCTTCACTAGCATTATGCATCTATTGTGTGACTTTCACACATTCAACTCACGCATTCCAAAAAGCCTTTTGGACTCTGTTGGGGTATGAATATAATATAGTCATACACCTAAATTATATGTATAAAACTAATTTTATAATATTGCTAAAACCTTTTTTGTCTTCTTCACTGTATTGACATTTGACCTAACAGTACAAAAGCATGGTGGGTGAAATTGCTGCTGCCTTAGCATGAATTAAGGCAGTGGCACTGAATCATACTAGTAGTGGTCACTAAAGCCTTTGCAACCATGCACTAACATCAGTTTCACTTGAAAATTCTTGATGAAGCAATGAAAAAATATTAATTCTATTAAACATCAACTTGGAGTACACTTTATACAATAATGTGTGTAACCAAATAAGAAATACAAGTAAATATTTCTGCTGCATACCAAAGTACAATGGTTGTCTTGAGAAAAGCACTTGTGCAATTCTCTGAGATCTGAATTGACCACTTTTTCCACAGAACACCATTTTTACTTGAAAAATGACTGACAGACAAAAAATGGCTATTCGGAGTTGGATTTTTAACAGATATTTTCCCAAAAAATAAATTAAGTGAGCTTTCCACTGCAAGGAAAATAACTAATTGTATTTGTTGTCAATAATAAAATCTCATCTTTCAAATTAATAAATGCAATGTTAATGGATGTGAATTTTTTATATTGTATCATGAAGTATGTCAACATTTAGAAACTATATAACATAGAGATCCAGAATTTCTAAATGACTGATACAAGATGTTACAAAATCATGCATTAGTAAGAGATCCATTCAAAGTGCAAGTTAGTCCAATGGGTTTTAATGTAGTATAATAAAATATGAAGAATTCATTATATTTCACATTCTGCATTATAATTAGCCTTTACACTACTTGCAAATTTTGATACAGTATAGAAGAATATCCACAATTTGTTGAAAAGTCTATTAAAATACTCCATTTTCTAAGTACGTATATGTGTGGTGCTTCATATACTTCAACTAAAACAAGGCATTGTAACAGATTGCATGCAGAAACATACATGAGAATTCAATCACCTATCAAGCCTGACATTAAAGAAACTTACAAAAATTAAAACAATGCCACTATTCTCACTGAAGTATTCTTGTAAAAGTTACAGTACTTCTTTTAACAAGTAATAGGCTTATTATTTTAAATGAATTAATAAATATTGTTTAATTTTCTAGGTTTTAATTTCTGATACTATACATATCAATAGACAAAAGCCATAAAAACAAAAGCTCTTTGGAATCCTCATAATTTTTAAAAGTATTAAAACAGATCTATCCCAACTGCTCTGCAACAACATCATAGATTGTAAAAAATAATAATAATAATAATAAAAGATAAGAAATAATAAGGTAAATAAAATAAAACAGATCTAAAAATCTGAGAATTGCTGCCCCATACACAAGTGATTCTGAGCTACTAGTCTCGCTAGTTTGTAAGCAAACTGAGTTAATTGCTTCCCCACTTCCTACGATATGGTAGACACTCAAATATGTGCTGAATATAAATGATCGTCAAAAATATTTCTGTAAAAAATAAATGCAATTTTAGAATGAATGAAAAGTATGGGTTTTAAATTAGAACTGAGTTTGAAAACTAGCACCAACACTTAGGCTTTTTGGTTTTGAACAAACTATTTACACTTTTTCTGAGCCTTAGTTTCTCCATATATAAAATAAGATTTATAATATATATCTAGCAGAATTGTTGTTAAATATTGTTAAATACATTTTTTCAATGTTGGTAAATATAGGAGTATGTGTAGAAATCGGAACCCATCCTACATACATTGCTGGTAAGAATGCAAAATGTTGCAGCTGCTTTGGAAAACGGTTGATCATTTCCTCAAAAGGGTAAACACAGAGTTTCTATATGACCCAGCAATCCAACCTCCAGATATTTATTGCCAAGAGGAATGAAAACATATATCCATGCAAAAATTTTTACACAAATGTTGATAGCAGCATTATTCATAATAGCCAAAAAAAGGAAAACAACCCATGCCTATCAACTGATGAATAGGTGAATAAAATGTAATATATATCCACGTAGTGAAATATTATTTGGCAATAAAAAGGAATGAAGTACTGATACATGCTACAACATGGATGAGCCTTGAAAACACAGTGCTAAGTAAAAGAACCCAGTCACAAAAGACCACGTATACATAATTTCACTTACATGAAATATCCAAAATGGGCAAATCTATTCAGATAGAAAGTAAATTAGTGGTCGCTTAGAACTAGGGGGTTGGGATGAAATGGGGTTAAGGGACTTCTTTGGGGGTGATGTATATATTCTAAAATGGACTGTGGTACTGGTTGTACACTGTGAATATACTAAAAAGTCATTTAATTGTACACTTTAAGTAAGTGTGAATTGTATATGGCACGTGAATTATATCTCAATAAAGCCATTGCAAAAAAAAATTAAAATGAAAGAACACAGGCAAAAAATGCCTAACAAAATGCTTTCACACATACTAGAAGCTAAATAAATGCTTTCATCATCTTGAAAATAACTGATGTGTCTTTCAAAATCCAATGGCAACCCTAAGGCAATTCACAAGGGTTTGAGTAGATTCAGTTAGACTATAGGAAAAATTTTTACATTAAAGGCCAACAAACAGTAAAATGTATTCACAAAAGAAGTTCATATTTTCTTATCTAGCTATTTTTGTTGATAATTGCTCATTTTTTAAATTTTCTGTGAAATACAAACTTTAAAAAACAGTATGAACCTTCTGAGATTCATTGTGGTTATTTAACACTAACTGACTTAAATTTTGGTATTTTAAATAAGGCTTTCTAACATGAAGCATGTTTGAGAGAAAAGCAGGAAAATCTTGTATACGAGATATAATAAAGCTGTTTAATGGCTTATTTACTGACAACTTCCCTTAGCTACATTGCTATTTATGAAAAAATAATTTAAGTAATCTCTGTCTCATAGTTCCTGTTTCTATTAAAGAATACACAAAAAAGGTTTCAGCTTTATACATCCATTTATTATAAAGCACTTTGAAAAAATATCCAACCAGGTTATGTGAACTATATACAGTACAAGAATAATCATACAAGGAAGCAAAATACATTCTAGAACTATTGTTCTTTTCAATTTAAAAAAAAACCTATCTGTACTTGAGTCTTATTATTTGTGATGTTTAGTTAAAGAGGAACTTTTCGTACCTGAGTTTCAAAGTTTAGATCTGCCTGTTGGCACAAGTCAGCGGGTGGATCTTGTGCTCTTGCGGCATGAACTAACTAGAACTCCCATTCAGGAGCAGTTGCATACTAGTGGAGTGAAGACAAGGTAAAGAAACAGATTAAAGCAACTTATCTAAATAGCCTTCTCTCTCCTTCATAGGCTTCTTGTGCATCTCTCCAACTCACAGCACTCATTCAATCAATCATTCGATAAATATTTATTATTTACCTTGGGCCGAGCAGAGAACCTACACACACCCTGTTTTCATGCAACTTATCTTCTAGTGGGGGAACTCAGACAATAAATAAAACAAATGAATAATTAAAATGATATTAAGAGGTAGAAAATGCTATAAAAAAAATAATAAAGCTGAGTAGATGGAAGACGTTCTAACTGATGGTCAAGATAGGTGTCCCTAAGAAAATGACATTTGAGCAAGCACTTGAAGGAGCTCAAAATATGACCCATTAGAATGTTTAGGAGCAGAGCATTCTAAGAAGGATAAGCAACAAATGCAAAAGTCCCAAGGTGGTGCCTCTTTAAGGAGAATCAGAAGGTAAACATAGAATTAAAAAAAGCAAAGAGGAGAGTAATATGAGGGAACTTCAAAAAGTTCACGGAAAAATCCACATTATCTTTTAATTCTACTTTTCCAGAAATGTTTTGAAGTACCCATGCGGAAGATGAAGTCAATGAGGTAAAGGGAACCTACCATATGTATGTATCTTGGTAGGGCCTTTAGAACCAGGAGAGGGACTTTGGCCTTCACTCAGATCAATATGGTGATCCGGTACAGGGTTTTTTAAGCAAAGCAGTGACGTGATCTAACTTAGATTTTTAAAGGGTCAGTTGGTCCAGTTTCTGTGTGGAAAACAGACTGTATAGAGACAAGGAAGAAAGCAGGGATATCAGCTAGGAGGCTATTACAATAATTCAGGCTAGAGAGATGGGTAGCTTGGATCAAGGTGATGGCAGTGGCACATTAAACTGGGTAGTTTGAGGACAGTTAAATTTTAAAAATTTGTAAATATATGGGGCAGGGTTTAAGGAAAATGACAAGGGATAGTGATGTACCCAGGAGCTAGTTATAGGATGAAGTCATCATTGTACCTAGGCATGAAGGGTAAGGGGAGAGAACAGTTCCCAGAACTTGGAGAATGTAGTTGTATGGAGAGGGTCATGAAAGGGTCACAACCAACCTACAGCAATCTGGCAAGGAAAGAGCTAAGGGGAGGGAGAGAACACTGACCTGACTCTCCTGCACTTCTCCACAGTGCCTCGCACTGGGCAAACCCAACTGGAAGTCAAAGAGCAAGGAAAATCACTAATGCATTCCATAATAGTTGAACTCCCAGAGCACAGAGCAAGTTTAGAAGGATTAGGGAGGAGCAAATGGAAAATACATACCATAGTGAGTAATCAAGGTTGATCTCAAGGTTTTTAAATATACATATAAATCAATTTATTTATTTTATTAAAACATAATTGGTTGTACATATCTCGGGGTACAGCATTGACTATCGATACCTGTGTGCATTATGTGATGCTCAAATCAAGATAATAAATATGTTCAACATTACATAATGTGGCCCTTTACCAATTTAGTGCCAACCCCTCATTTCTCATCCCCTTTGAAACCTCAGGTGGCCTCAGTTCTGTTATCTCCTTTTGAAAGTTCAACGAATTATTGTGATTGTTGTTTGTTTGTTTCTTTCTTTCTATTTATTTATTTATTCCTACTTATGAGTGAGGAAATGTAGTATTTCTCCTTCTGTGTCTGGCTCATTTCACTTAACATAATTTTCTCTATTTACCCATGTTGCTGAGAATGGCAGAATTTCATTCTTTTTATGGCTGAGTAGTATTCCATTGTGTATATGTACATTTTCCTTATGCAGTCTGTCAATGGACATTTAGGTTGCTTCCAACTCTTGGCTATTGTAAATACGGCTACAATAAACATGGGAGTGCAGGTATCCCTTCGAAATGATGATTCCCATTCCTTTGGGTAGATACTCAGCAGTGGGATTGCTGGCTTGTATGGCAGTTCTATTTATAGTTGTTTGAGGAAACTCCATACTATTTCACATGATGGCTGTACTAATTTACAGTCCCACCAATAGTGTTGGAAGATTCCGCTTTCTCTACATCCTCACCAGCACCTGTTATTCTTTATCTTTTTGACAATGGGAAGTGTAACTGGGGTGAGATAATATTTCAAAGTGGTTTTGATTTGTATTTCTCTGATGCTTAGTGAGTTTGAGCAGTTTTTTTCATATTTCTGTTGGCCATTTGTGTATCTTCCTTTAAGAAATGCACATTCAGCTCCTTTGCCTATTTTTTGTTTGGGTTACTTGTTCTTCTATTTTTCAAGGTTTGTGACCTGAGCACCTAGGACAGAGCTGCCATTTACTGAGACGGGAAAACATTCAGCTCCTTTGCCTATTTTTTGATTGGGTTACTTGTTCTTTTATTTTTCAAGGTTTGTGACCTGAGCACCTAGGACAGAGCTGCCATTTACTGAGACGGGAAATAATTTAGATGTTGTAGATCTGGGAAAGAAAACCAGGAGTTCCATTTTAGACATGTATAATTTAGATGTTGTAGATCTGGGAAAGAAAACCAGGAGTTCCATTTTAGACATGTTAAATTTAAAGTTGTATGAATGTACAGTAGAAAACTGGGTGTATAAATTTGGAGCTTAAAAAAAGACATCTGGGCTACAAATATAAATATTAAGCCTAATTTTCATGGTTTTGAGATACGAGAAAAAATGTGACATCTATAAATGCAAATAATTCTCTATTTGAAAGACAATATTTTTATTATTTTGAAGTAAAGAAAATAATATTTTAATCAATTCCTCTGTAGCATCCTCTAAAGCACGAGCTAAAAAAAAAAGAAAAAGAATTTGTTATAATTACCTGTGTATGCTGATCTAGACTGTGGGCTCCTTAAACATAGGAACCATTTCTTACTTATCTTTGCGTTCCTAATGCCTAGCATATTAAAGCCTCTTTAAAAATGTCTGCCAGATGAGTGGAGTTAATGAAAATACGTGGTCTTCAAAAAGTTCATGGAAAGATTCATATCATCTTTTAATTCCATTTTTCCACAAACTTTTTGAAGTACCCTCATATAATACATGAATAAAAATAGGGTTGAAATTTGTAGGGTGTCCCTAAGATGCAATCTAAAATGCCACATTATTGAGAGAATTTTTGTTTTCGTGAAAAGAATCTCTTCCAATTGACTATCTGAAGACAGATATTCTCATTCTTTTAACAGAAAAGGAGTGGAGTGGCCAACAGATACACTTTAAACAGACACACTTTAAGGAGGCCTAGGCAACTTTGTAAGCTTCTATTGGTGAAGCAAAGAGCACCATGCATAGCCTGAGAAAAGCTGGTGGTTCTCATACTAAAAGACAACAAATCACATTTATCTGGTTGTTTCCTGTTTCCCTGAGGTAGAGCCTGCTTTTTTTTTTTAATATTTAATATACTAAATGAAGAGTTTTTCAATTCCATAAATGTTTTTATATTATAGCTACATATGAGTTTAAAGGAAATGCCTATGGTATTCTTTTGCATGTTTTCAGTTTACATAAATTGTATCATATACTAGATATATAATTTTGTATCTTTTAAAATTTAATATTATGTTTTTAAATTCATACACATTAACATGTATAGCTCTTGTTCTTTTGACTTCTTTATTTTAACTGCTATTATAAACAATGCTACACTGAACATTCTTGTACATGTGCAAGACTTTCTTTAGGATATAAATATATAAATATAAAAGTTGGATTGCTAATTCATAGAGCATGGGTATCTTCAGTTTTCCTTGATATAGCTAAATTGTTCTCAGAGTAGCTGTGTAAACTTATATCCCACAGTAGTTTGTGACAATTCTAGCTCCTCACACAATTTTTTGCCAATCTGATGGATGTGAAATGAATCTTATTGTTACTTTAATTTGCATTTCCCTATTATTCAGACATCCTCTTCTGTGAATTGCCTATTTAATTTTGAACCAGTTTTGATCTAACGAGCTATATCAATGACATGTATTTTGGTTTCAAAACATCAGCAGCCAGGTCTGTATAAGAAACTTAACGCCAAAGCCAAAAAGCAGTACTCTGAACAAAGGGATTTGGGGGTTTTCCCTCTAGAGGCCACAGTATATAATGGTGGTGACTCTCAGGGAATCTTGAGATCCTCTTTGTTAAAATCTCCCTCTCATTCTACTCCTGTACTTTTGTAGCTTTGGTTAGTTTGATTCCTGGATCTGAAATCTAGGATAAATGACTCAGTGGAAGCACATGGAGCTGGATGTTAGGAAGGTATCAGAGTGCTAAAAGGTATCTCAATTTTATGCCCAGGAAGCTTAGCTGGCATGGGTTTAAGATATCAGAGAAAATGTTAGATGCTGACATAAATGCAAATGGTTCTCTCTCTCTGAGAGTTTTATTTACTTTGAAGGAAAAAAACTATTATTTTACTCACTTTCTCTTTAGTATTTTCTTTAGCATGTCTGATCTCTCTGTCTGTCTGTCTGTCTGTCTTTCCCCATGTATCTTTTTGCCTCTGACATACACACACAAAATCTGCATTAAACACAATGAAAAAATGCATGAATAAAAACATGTATTAAATACAATGACAACTAGCACTCAAAACAGGAAGTTGCCATGTTGACGGTTTAATGAAGGAAAGATAGAGGGATCAACTTTCCCATCAGCCATCAGTGGAGATGAGAAAATTTCAAGTAACTTACAAAAACTAGTATGCTTCATAAAGCACATGGTATACATGTGAGAAAAATAGATTTTAATATAATTTTAGCACTTCTGTATATAAGTTCTGATCCATTCCAATGGGATTTTAATACATCTTTTTCAGTGGAGAAAAACTGTATTTATTGCAACAATATACAAATCAGTAAAAAAAAATTATGAACACCGACTTCAAAACTAACTTCATATAACAGAATTCCTCCATCAAAATCCTGTTTTCAGAAAGTTCACTTATTTGACATAATATTATTTCTTGCCTTCTTTAAAATACAATCAGAGATGTTTTGTTATAGATACCTGTAGATTCTACATTTCAATAATATAAGAACTCCTCAAAAGGCTTAGCCTTTTATGACTATTATAATATAAAACAACATTGTCCAGTAAATCTTTCTATGATAATGAAAATGTTTTACATCTTTGCTGTCTGATTTGGCAGCCACTAACCAGATATGGTAATTAAACACTTAAAATGTGGCTAGTGTGACTAAGAAACTGAATTTTAATTTTAGTTCATTTTAATTGATTTGAATTTATTAAATAGCCACATGTGGCTAGTAGCTTCAGTACTAGGGCAGCACAGATTTATAGTAACCTACAAATTTTTTCCTTCCATCTAGCCATAAACATTGGTCTCTAACTATACTAAGCAGATAGCCAGGACTGGACATTCTCACCCTAGGATCGGGGGTCACAATACTCTCAAGTACTATTTGTGGTGACCTGTTTCTCCCCTCCTTTCAGTTCTGAATTACTGGGCACCTACTACTGAGTCCTTCTGTGTCTTATGTCCTGACAATTATTTTCAGCCGAGCTTACATTTTGACTCCTGCTTTCTAACCTACAGGTGCTTCAGTGCCTGTCTTATGTTCTTCATTCTCCTAACTTAAGTTCTTGGACATCCTGCTTGATCCCTTAGGGTGACTCAGCTGCTGAAAACACCATGACCCCCAGCTCCTGTGCTGCCGGTGTTGATTGCCTAAACTCTGTTTCTCCACAAGGAGATGCGGTGTTCACATCCTCATTCATGACTTTAGCCAGACCTAAGGTTATCTGTCTAACCTACGGTTCAAAGTACATTCCTGGGTCTGATTTCTCTTGGCCATTCCCCTCAAAAACTGGAACTTTTTTTTTTTTTTCCTTTTTTATCTTTTTTTCGTGACCGGCAACGAATCGCAACCCTCAGTGTCGCACCCGTACCAGACCAGGACCGGCAAAGGGATTGCAACCCTCGGTGTTGCGCCCGCACCTCGCTCAGCCAGTGAGCGGGAACCGGTCTGTATGTGGGATCCAAACCCTCAGCGGGAGCGCAGCCACACTCCCAAGTGGCGCACTGTAGCAGTGCGCCACCGGGCCGGCCCAAAAACTGGAACTTTTAAAATGAAAACTGTTTAGGATAATTTGGTAACTTAATCTTCAAAATAATAGTGTCATCTATATACACTGCCAGATTCAAAACAGTTTTCATTTCATGAGTACCAGCGATTTCATTACTAGGATGAGCAAAAGAGAACAAAGCTGACTACTAAAATATCTTCAGAGATATCAGAAAATTATAGTATGAATAGAAAGACTTTGAGACAATCAAGTGATGAACAGATTTTAGTGTGAGATGAAAATTATTGGCATAGTATTAAGGGGTCACTGTGAGGGAAAGATGACAATCTTCCCTCGGCTATTTCTCATAGTTTTAATTTAATAATTAACCACAGTACAATTTATTATTAAAATTCTATTCATGGTTCATAAGTTTTGCATAAACAGAGAAATATATATGCCACTATGATAGAAATGTAAGGATCCCAGAAGTCTAGTCAGAGTCCAGAGTTTACAAAGCTTATATTTTATAATTTCTCTGATGACATATCCAGGTACCCTGTCAACTGTCTAATAGCCAGAGATGATTCACTGTGAGTTGCAGATCAGATTATCCTACAAAGCCAGAATAATATGAAATTAGCCTTGATAGCAAATTAGAAAACCCAAGACACACAAAAGGATAAGTAAGATCCTAAAACCTGAAGAATTTAAATTATTAGAAAATGGGAAATTTAAAATGGCAGAATTTGAAAAGAAAAATTACAGGTATTAAAAACTGGAAATAATGCCAAAATTCTAAAAAAAAAAAAAAATAGTAAACTTCACAGTTAAGAGTATGACATTCTCATACAGAGGATGAAAATCACTGTTTTCGATGTTTGGTTTTATTTTTGTTTTTCTGTTTGTTTACCTCAAAGAATAGTATGGGCAATTTGGGAAGTGCATGAGGAAATGTGTCCCAATAATGTCTGAAGTAGATGTTAGCATATCTTGGTGGAAAGGGCATCAGCTTCAGCATCTTGTAGTCAAAGATTCAAATCCTGACTTGGCCACTATTATTTGGTGTCTTGAGAAAATTATTTTCCTTAGCCTCTGTTCTCTCTTTTGTAAAAGGAAGATAATGATGCCCACACCATGGCATTGGTTTGAGTATTAAGTGAGATAAAATACACAAAAGCACTATGATACACAGTATTTGCCCAACAAACGTTAGTCCTTGCTTTTGTCAGCCCAGTCCTCTCTCACTCCTCAGTAGGTCTTTAAAAATAAGAATTTCTCATGTCTCAGTGGTAGAAAATATGAAATAATTTAAACTCCATATAATGAACACAATGATGGGCAAATAATAAGCACTCAAAAAAGATTTGTGGGTTGATTGAGATTTCTACAAATGCATTCCTTCCTAAAAACAGAAGGATGGATGACATGAATTCTAAAGATCCCTTCCTGGTTCTGAGATTAAAGTTCCAAAAAGAAAGCTTTTCCCAGTGTCAGCCGCAACAAAAATCAGTTCATCATGAGAGGGAAAAGGGGCATTTTTTCCCTGGTCCTACCTCCAGTTTTCTTTATGAAATACAATACAGAGAATCTCCTCAGAGCTCTTCCTGGAAATTTAAGTAAATTCTCCTTTCTAGACTAAAAAATATAATTATTATTTCCTCTAGTATTTCATTTCATCTCATTCATCACTTCTTATTCTTTTATTTCTTCAAGATGAATTCTGATTTCATCTCAGATAAGCCTTTGTAAATATTTAAAAGATGGCCCAGTACAAAACGCTGTATCAGGTCGTGGTGATCCCCTCTTTTACCTAACTCCAAAACTGAATGGTACACAGACAGAGACCTGAGACAAGTAATAATTATTCCAGTAAAATGCTTTTCAACATCCATCTGGGAGGGCAACCCTAAACCATCATAGCTATGGCTGAGAAATACAGTCAACTGTGAGGGTTAAAGTACAGCCATCATGCTTTGAGGCAAATGCCTATTGGCACTAAACTATGGCTGGAAAAATAAAAGAGCTCCTTTCAGTAACCAGTTAACAAGAAATCCAGGACTCTCAATGGATGTGAAAGCCTGTATTTAAGCAAAACCACAGCATGGTCGTGCCCGTTTCATTTTCCTTAGCTTTCTTAATAAACTTCTATTTATGCTCCCTTGATGTTACCAACTTAAACTTTAGGGTCTCAGTATATTTTCCCACATTTCAGCATGGAAAAACTTCTGCCCGTATAGACTTATGTAAAGCGCTCTTTGTATACTTCACTGTCTCTTGACATCTTGCAACCTGAGCACGACAGCTACATATTTGAACAGTAGAGGTGGTTTTACTAAAAAGTAAAAATACATTCCTGGGTCCAGATAAAACTAAAGTTTCTTCATAAACAGCTACACAAGCTTGAAAATGCTGTAGATGAATTTCAAAATAGTAAAAACCTACCTATTTATAATATAGTCAGAGATATATCTCAATATACTTTCAAACTAAAAAATAAATTAAAATCTTCATTTAAGAAGGATGATTATGAGCCAATATTAGAAGTGTCTTACACTTGTAAAGATCTGTAGATTTCTTTTACAATCACTCTCCTGTAAGTAACCACATAGTTTCTAAAAAAACCTTAAAATCAGACTGCTCCCAATAGAAAACGGCATTTTTCTCCAATAATCTCTACTCCTGAGTCTATTGAAAAAGTATGGTCAAAGACAGGAGCCATGTGCACATGTTTGGTTTTGATTTCATCTATACTTCTACCCTAATTCTTGTGGGTTGGACCTATTCCAGATGATTTGGCTTACTCTGTGGTTTGTATTTGAGATCCCCTCTCCTGATTCATTGCATTCCCCTGATTGACAAACAGATTTAGATATGAAAACAAACAGTTACCTGCCTGTAATTGGTTTCTAACAGCTGCACTGTTATAACACTTCTAAAACATGGTGAAGTTACCTTCTAGATAAGCTTCCTGTTAAGTTCAGTTGTGTGGGGGAACTGGGGGTGGGTTGGTTTTTTTGTTTGATTTTACCATTTGGGAGTCTTTACTGTTCATCAAGATATCCCATAACTTTGATGTATATATGATATATACATTTTATGAGCTGAAATATATATTCTAATTATTTTTACTCCCCACAAATTAAATTTAAACAAGTATGAACTATATTTTAATTTTCTACACTGATGTGCCTTCTAATTGAATGCAGAATAGTCTTCAAAGGGAAAGGTTCACTTTTTTTTACTGATTTAATGTGAAATTCAGCACTACATTATTGGCAAATTAAAATGTCAGACTACAAGTAATAACCCAGTATTATATTTTTAGTAGTTTGTCTTATAATGTCAGTTGAATATGTGAAATATATCAAACTAGTTACAATATAAGCTACTACTTACATACTACAAACAATTGCAACTCCCTCTACACATCAGAATAAGAGACTGGGACTTAGCGTTTTAAAATTCCTGTGGAAATCAAATGTATTTTAAGTATCAGCTCTGATTATTTAATCAGACAACTTGCATTTTGCCCTGGCTAATTTTGAAGGCTGATAATATTTTACTCATAAAAATAATTGTGCACCTGTTGTGATGGAAGCCTAGTTAAACAAATGTTAATAGGAATGTACCTCTTTGCTTTAAGCATAAGAACACAGTTCTCTCATTACTATTATATAGAGAAACATTTTTAAAGCCATGAAATAGATCTTGTTTTAAATCTCATCTCTTTCATAGAGATACATTTAAGAATACTATTAAAACCCGTTTAACAAATAGTTGCATATTAACCTGAAAGAAAACTAACATTGCATGATGTCTATTCAACAAAATGGATGTGGAGTTCCTCCTCCCTATTTAGTACCTGTGTTCTTCTGCCTTATTCTATTCCCTGACCAAACCATTTTAATGATATTGAATCATTTCTGTGAAACCTGTGTAGTTTTCTTACTAGTTTATGATCAAAGGAGAAAATAAAAAGTGGGCCTACAAAAGTTGTACCCCTTTTGCACTCTTATTTTCAGACCCTTTCATCATTAGAGATATTTTTCAGTACCCAAATTCCCTGAGCTTTAAAAAATGCTAGACACTCACAGAAGAGAGACACAGACTTTGACCTTTCCTCCATGGTTTCTGTCATTTTGTACAGACTTTCTGAGAGCTTCCAACTTGTGTCTATTCAATCCATTTCCAGGTGTAATCAACTACTAAGTGCTAAAAAGAGGCTTGAGGAAAAATAATTTTTCTGAAGTTAAACTATCTAAATTTTGAGCTCAGTCATATTGATCTCTCATTGACTTTCATTAAGAAGGCAGCCTTACAATTGGCCCAGCCTCTTTAAGGTTATATTTAAAAGGTGATTTTATTTAAAATTGCCTAAACTGTAGAACCCTATCCTTTACAGAGTCGGGTGCATTCTAATTTTATTTTGGTTAGTGCAATAGAACTTTACTATCAGAGTGCAGAAAATGAGTGCAGTTTTTAAATGACCTAAATTCTCAGTAGTTTTTTCTTCAATAGTTTAATGCAGACATTTGGATTGAAGGGGAATCACAAATAAACGGAATAATTGCATCAAATTTCCTCAGTGCATTAAATATGCACTCAGTAGTAATTACCAACAGTAGCAACACATTTAAAAATGTAGAGAATAATGTACAATTTATGCTTATTTCAAGGTCCTTATTCATGAAAACATAATTTGGATGAAAACATACACATTTTGTTAAGTAGTTAGCCTGGTTTTTTTGTTTGTTTTTTTTTTGGGGGGGGGGGCTCGTAATTCAGACAAATGACCTAAATACTGTGTATGGGAAGTCTAGCACTATAGGCCAGTTCTTAATGTGATATAGCCATCCTTTGAGAATAAGTTGGTCAAGAGCTGACCCTGAACTAAGGAAATACCCAGGATACACCTTAGCACCTAGGGTGCTAGGCACAAAGCATTCTTGGGCCTATAAATAGCATGGAGATTAATTACTATGCCTTGCATTCCTCACATTTTTCTTCCAAGATTCAGCTGTATATCAAATTATCACAAATATATATTTTAAAACTATATACATTTATTCAAATGAAGAAGGGTAAAGTGAAATAGAGCAAATTAATAATAGTATAATATTTAAAATTTTTATACTATTTTGTATATACTAAAAATTTTATGTGTAACTTTAAAAATAATTGTACATATATTAAAAACTCACTTATCACAGTAACATTAAAAAAAAATTTCATACCAACTGTGTCCCTAGAAATGTTACATGTGAATATACCATTTTAACAGGAAGACCTCTAAGTTTTAGCTACAAATATAATAAAATGCTGGAACCAAAATTACGTGGAAAATCTCTTAAAGTTTTGGATAATAGAATCGGACCTTAAGGCGATTTAATAATACTTAAGACGATTTAGTAATACTACAAGGGCTTGGGAGGCATATAATAGCTAAGCTACCTATAATATTAAGATGGGAATGAAACCGACTAGGCTAGTATTTACCAGGCCTAGCTTATCTGAAAAATGTTTTAATTATCAATAAACTGAATATTATTTTTGGTTGAGCAAACACTGGCAACATGAACTATACCATAAAGTTGACATGCGTGGTAATACCAATTTCTTGAACTATTAGAACTTCCTCTCAATCTAATATGTTTCTAATCATTTTCTTTCTTTTTTTTTTTTTTTTCCTTTTTGTCTCTTTTTTACTGACCAGTAACGGGATCGCAACCCTCAGTGTCGCGCCCGCACTGCGCTCAGCCAGTGAGCGGGAACCGGTCTCCACATGGGATCCGAACCCTCGGCGGGAGCGCCGCCATGCTCCCAAGCGGCGCACTCTCCAGTGCGCCACTGGGCCGGCCCTCTAATCATTTTCTATGAAATAATTTGTGATTCAAAGGGTAATAATGGTTCCAGGTCCCTACTGGTGACACATAATTGAATACTCTTGTTCCTATTTCTACTGGCAAACTACTATTTACAGAAGACCTATTTTGTCAGTCACTTTACAATCACTGTCTAATCTTCACAATAATCAAATATACATGTATTGTTTTTACCACTTAACAGTTTAGAAAGTTGAAAGTAAAATAGATTAAATAAAAAGATCATTTTATACCATCAATCAAACCTACATCTGAACAACTCCATGTCCCATGTTTAGTATGCCACAATTGGAGTTCCAGGGAAGAAAGTAATTGATTTCTTTAAGCCAGTAACTTCATTTGGGTCTTCATAGAATTTTTGGACTTTTAAATGTAACTAGTTTGCTTTGTAGTTATTACTGACCAATTAATTTACTGCCAAGATAATTATATGATAATCTAATTTAAGGTTCTAGTCCGGTGGTTCTAAAAGCATGGTTCACAGACCTCTGGGGGTCCCAGAGTACTATTCAAGGTGTCCCTGAGGTCAGTATTTTTCATAGTTTCCTTAATAAAAGTAAGGGATTATTTGTATGTTGTAGTGTTGACATTTGCACTAGTAATGAAACTAAAATAGTGGATTGCTGGGAAAATAGAATAATTTAACCAGGGCCCCTTGCCTTAGGGCAGATTGGGGGGGGGTGCATTGTTGATAAGCAAATCATGTGTGTGTGGGGGGGGGTGTCTGTGTGGGGGGGTATGTGTCTCTGTGTGTGTGTGTGTGTGTGTGTGTGTGTAGTTAGTGCACATATATGCCAATGTATATTTTTAGTTTTGTTGCTATTCTTGTGTTCTAGACAGTTTGTGAAGCAGGCTGGGTGGTGGTTGACTGCCTTGGGCCATCCACACGGCCATGCTTTCCAACCTATGGCTTCCAAGGACCTGTTTGCTGGTTACCTAACTCATAGACCTGTGTTTAAGGGGTCTGGTGACCCAGCCTAGTGTGTGAGGGGTCTGGTGACCCAGCCTGGCATGTGAGGGGTCTGGGGACCCAGCCTGACATGTGAAAGTTTTGTGACCCAGTCTGGACAATAGGCTTGAGGGGTCTGTGCGCTCCAGACTCAGCCCTAGCTCAACAATTGGTGCTGTGAGCAGGATTCTAACATTAGCGTAGCTCAACAATGGGCAGAGTCAGCAGGATTATGGAAAGGTAAAAGAGATCCACAATTGGCATAGTCTGCAACAGAATTCTGAGCAGTTACAGGAGCCAAAAGCCCTTGGTAGAAGGAGGAAATGTGGCTACTTTTGAATATGCTGTGCCCTTATGGCTGCCTTCCTGTTGACTGGGATCTGGTTGCTGCACACTGTACTACAAGGCAGCATAGACCAGGTATTACAGTGCAAAACCCCTTGGGAAGGGGAGGAAATGTGGTTATCCTTGAGTGCCCGGTGGCCACTTTTCTGCTGACCAGAGCCTGGCTGCTGTTAACTATGCTACAAACTGATCGAGATTTGCAGCAGAAAGCAGAGTTGTTGGAAGTGCAGCTGATTATCCTGGAGGATGACATGCAGCAACTGGCCACTCCTGCCTCTCACACCATGGAAGATGACCAACCCAGTGGTGAGTTGGGAGAAACCATGCATCTTCAAGCACGACCTGTTGTGCATGAGAAATTGAAACATGAACAGCCGTCTCCAACCTGTTGTGCACGAGAAATTGAGACAGTAAAGCAGCAGAAACAGAGCCCCTGGCTGCTGCAACTATGAAATGTAGGGGTGGATGGTGTAACGTGCTCTAGAGACGATATAGTAAGTGCATGTTGCATTTATCTGAAGGCAAAAGGTTCAAAGGGTGCCACTTAAACCCGATGGCCAGCCGGGTGCCATATAAAACTGAGAAAAGAGTGCCACGTGCAGATGGGCAGATGACCCAAAGATGGGTGCCCCTGCAGAATTTCAAGTATGTTTTCACCTGGTGAGAAGGTGGAAAAGTTAGTCTCCATTAGTATGCACCTGTCTTGGTGGCAGTGGTTACAGGAGAGCCACAGATATGCACAAGGGCAGGGCAGCTACTCCTTGATGGACTGCGTGAATGCAGCTGTTTGAACTGTGTGGGTGAATGCAGCTGAACTGCCTGAGACCGAGTGAATAGCTGGTATAAGCCGAGCTGATTGAAGTAATTCAAAAGCCAGAATTTAAGGGAAAGTAGAGCATAAAGATTTGGAAAATTTGCAGCCTGGCCATGTGGTGGAGAAGCGGAGACCAGGAGAAAAGCGCAAGGGTGAAGCAGATAAACTGTTTGCTAAAGAAATTATCTTGGTGGTGAGGCAGCCAGATGCTAAAAAACAGGACAATGGGGAAAAGACCCAGAAGGCATTTCAGAAGTCTGGAAAGCTTCACCACCCATCACAGGCCCTAAGGCCTAGAAGGACTGAGTTGTCCTGGAGCACAGACCTGGGGCACAGCTGCCCTCGGGAAACTGCACCCTCCATGCCAGCCACTCTGGCTGGAACAATCCTGCCTCAACACCTCCGAAGAGCAAAAGCCAAAAACCTTGGTGGTGTTCACATTGTGTTGTTTGCAGGCCAGCAGTATGTGAGAGCAGGGGAGGTATGGCAGCCTCCACCTAGATTTCGGAGGATGTGTGAAAAAGCGAGGGGACTCAGGTGGAGACCTGCTGCAGGGGTGGAGCCATTGCAGAGGCCCTCTACTAGAGCAATGTGGAGAAGAAAAGTGGGATCAGAGCCCCCACTAAGAAAATGTCTAGTGGAGCCAGGATGGTGGGACTGCCACCAGGAGCCAAGAACCGTGGGACTGCTGGCAATGTACAGCGCCAGCTTGGGAAGGCTGCAGGCACCAGGGCAGCTCAATGGGCTGCACTTGGCAGAGCTGTAGGAGCGAGATTGCCCAGCACTTTAGGGGTCCAGGTGCCCCAGTGTGTTTAATATTTTCCCTGTTTGGGTTTTGGATTTCTTTGGGGCCTGTTTTTGCTTTCTATTCCTCCCTTCTGGAATGGGAATGTGTACCCAATGTCTGTCCCACTGTATCTTGGAAGTAGATAAACTTGTTTTTGACTCTTTACAGGTTCACAACTGAAAGGGATTTTGCTTTTGGTCTCAGATGAGACTTTGGACTTTTGTGTTGGTGCTGCAACAAGCTAAAGACTTTTGGGACTGGGATGGAATGTGTAATATGTGAATGTAAGGGTCATCTATACTCACTAAGGGAACATCGTGGAAGATTCTGAACATGTAGATTGTACAGGGAGGGACCCGAAGGGGTGGATTATTGAGAAAATAGAATAATTTAATCAGGCCCCCTTGCCTTAGGGCAGGTTGGGGGTGGTGTGGTACATTCTTGGTAAGCAAATTGTCTGTTTGTGTGTGGAGTTAGTGTGCATGTGCACCAATGGATCTTTTTAGTTTTGTTGCTATTCTTGTGTTCTAGAGAGTTTGTAAAGCAGGCTGGCTGGCAGTTGACTGCCTCAGGCAGCCGCCATCCACACAGCCATGCTTTCCAATTTACAGCTTCCAAGGACCTGTTTGCCAGTTACCTAGCTCATAAACCTGCGTGTAAGGGGTCTGGTGACCCAGTCTAGCATGTGAGGGGTCTGGGGACCCAGCCTGATGTGTGAAAGGTTTGTGACCCAGTCTGGACAACAGGCTTGAGGGGTCTGTGAGCTCCAGATCCAGCCTTAACTTGACAATTGGCATTGTGAACAGGATTCTGACATTAGTGTAGCTCAACATGAGTAAAACTGCTGGTCTCTTAGCATGAATCAAAGGTACCAAACTCTACTAGTAGTCATTGTGTTCTTCACCATCACACACTTGTAGTAAAACAGGTAAATAAACAGAAAAATCTAGTTTCACTTAAGCATGTCCTTGATGAAACAATTAAAAAGTGACTTTTAATTACACATACTTTTAATAATCCGTGTGATGATATGGGAAGCACTTCTCCTGCATATGTAAGCATCATAGTTGTTTCAAGGAAAACCACCTGTGCTATTGTTGGAATTGCAAGCTGAACTTTTTGAAAGCATTTTTCATAGAACAACATTTTTATTTGAAAGAACAGCTAAGAGGCAAAACATTATTATTCATACTTCAATATTTGGCAAGTGGGTCTGTCACTTCAAGAAAAACAAACAACTGTTAGTATTGGTTAAAATAATATAATTTGAGCATTCAAGGGAAAATGAGAATTTTGAAAACTTCTGTCTGCCGTCATGAGCATGACAGTTTCCAAATACTTAAAGACTTTCCTAATGAGATCGGTGGTAATATTAACAAATGTACTTTTTTTTTTTTTTTTTTTTTTTTTTTTTTTTTTTTTTTTTCCGTGTCCGGCAACGGAT
>NW_007726280.1:55601-56643 GCF_000696425.1 Galeopterus variegatus | reverse complement strand
GCTCCCGTGCCTCGCTCAGCCAGTGAGCGGGAACCGGTCTGTATGTGGGATCCGAACCCTCGGGCGGGAGCGCCGCCGCACTTCCCAAGCGGCGCACTTATCCAGTGCGCCACCAGGCCGGCCCCAACAAATGTACTTTTTTGACACTGTATAATGAAATGTGTCAGTATAAGGAAAAGACCAATACTTGACGTTACAAAATCACGTATTCAATAAAAGACTGATTCAAGGTTCAAGTTAGACCTGTGGGTTTTAACGTAAAATTATGAAAAGTTCATTGATATGGTTTCATATCCCACACTGGACTTAACTTTTAGGAAACTATCACCTGTGAGATTTAGTATAGTATCAAAGAAGAATATTCACAATTATATGAAAAGGCTGTAAGATACTCCCCGTTTTTCAACTCCATGTTAATGTGAAGTCAGATTTTCTTCATTAACTTCAATCAAAACTTATCATAGCTGATTGAACGCAAAACAGATATGAGAGTCCAGTGTCTTCTATTAAACCACATATTAAAGAGATTTGTAAAAATGTAAAACAATGCCACTCTTCTCACTAAATTATTTTGTTTTAGGAAATATAGCTGTTTTTAGAAATTTTCATTTCATGTTAATATGTAGTAGGTTTAATATTATAAATTTTAAACAAATTAATAAATACTTTTTAAACTTCTTTAATTTCTAACACAATAAATATAAAAAGACATAAAGCTCTTTAGGGTTCTCGATAAATTTTAAAAGTGCAATTAAGATTTTAAAAACTTGATAACTTCACTTCTAGTCACTCTATTAATAAATATTTACAGTTTCAACTATTAAAATACGCCAAGTATTGCTACCTACCGATAGTATTTATTGATTCCCTACTCCACACCACCCTAAAAACTACACATTTTCCCTCTAATCCTCCCAACAAAATTCAGAATCTAAATAGGTAGTATCATCCATTTTATTTTGTGCAAATAAGAAAGTTAATCCCTTTCACCTTTATTGAAGACTTACTTTTAGTCTTTCTTTAAAAACTAATCTTTTTGGGC
>NW_007726280.1:51328-54886 GCF_000696425.1 Galeopterus variegatus | reverse complement strand
AAAAGGAAAAAAAAAAAAAAAAACTAATCTTTTTTACTGAAAAAGCAATGCATAAAACATGGTAAAAAATAAAAAACTCCTACAGTACAAATTATACAGTATAAAACTTAAAAATCAGACCCTGTCCCATACCCTTCATTTCCCACTGCAGAATCTCCGTTAACAGTTTATTAAATATCCTTCCAGTAATTTTCTGTGTATGTATAATTTACTATACAAATTGATGCATACATATGCTGTCCTCAGTTTTTCTGTTTTTCTTAATAGTTCCACAGATGTTAGTCCTCGTTAAGCCGACCAATCATTCAGGTAATACAGAGAAACTAGGCTAAAAGTCTCCAAATCTGTGACACATTTCTCCCACTATAATGAAGAGTAAGTCAAATTCATGTCCTGAGAGACATTTTTACTTAACAATCAGCTTTTCTCATTTTTTTATTGAGATAAGAAAATGCTACTAAAAGTGGAAATAATTTCACGACCCAAAAATGTTGTGAAATTCAAATTCTAAGTTATAGAAGTTTCTTTAAATTTGCCCAAACACATTTCACTCCCAGATTCCTATTGTTCTGATGTTACCCAGTCATCTGTTATTTCACTGTATAGATGTATTGAGGGATGTGTGGATATTAATGCCTATTTTCAATTTTGGGTTTGTACACTAATACTGAAATAAAATCATTTGTACTCAAAGAATACTAGCTACTTCGATAGAGAAAGGCTTTCCCTATCCACCTAAATCTAACACACATCATTAAATCTCCAGTATGTTTTCACTAATTCCACACAGGAGGATTACAGATGTCCTGCTAGCTACCATTTCCTGGTAAGCAATCTGAATGGCTTCCAGGAAATTGCTAATGACCTTCATTTTACTTAAAATCTAGGCTGCAATTAGTAATAGTTTTGCTTCTCCATGCTGGTTATAATGTTTATTTTCATCATAGCAATCAGGAAGAAAAAAAGTAAAATGTCTTGTTTTTGTATTATATCAAAATGTATTCTTTTTTATTTCAATATGTCACCAAATAGACTAATACATATTTAATGTAATCATAATTGTGTAAGAATACCTTGAATCTTTTTACTTCTAACCAATTTTGCCTCCTTTCCCACTCTAGTCTGTAGCTATTGCTAAAATTAGCCTTTTAAAAATAGAATCAATAAGAATATTTTATAACTGGTGACTATTTTTACATATAAGGACATTTTATAATTGAAAATTTTGAAATCAGGTAAGATTTTTAAATTTTATGTTTTTAATTATAATAATTAACTACAAAAAAGAAGTTTCAGATTCTTATTGAATGAATTTAAAATATGATTATGTGGTCAATGTAATAATAATAAAGAACAATTTTAGCCAGTGTTATATTTATAACCAGAACCTGTTATTAAACTTCAGAATTTTCTTTTATGTAAACATTGATTCCACTAATTAGATTCAACTGATCTTTTCCCCAACATATTGATTTCTTTTAATCCCAACAGTTAACAATGATTCTAATGTATCATAATACTTTAGACCTTAATCATATAGTAGGAATTTTTGTCAGTAGCTTTTATTTAAGTTTTAATTAAGAAGACCTTGTGTCTCCAACCCCGAGTGGGGGTAGGTTTTAATTGCTTGTATGTATATCACACAGACTTCAAAAGAAGTAAAAGATGTTTATAACAGAGAGTATAAAGGAGAGCTTTGAAATGTCTTCATTCATGCAAAGTGGTATAATTAAAAAACTATGGGTGTTGCTGTCTTACAATGCGTATATATTTATAAAACTAGCTGCTGTATGCATTGGTTGGTAGCAAAAGGAGTCCATGGGTTCTACAGTAATTACTAACTGTTGATTACAAGATGATCAAAAGACTAGAGAAATGAGCTATGTTATTTTAGAAAATACTGAGTTTCTACCTTAGTAATTTACTACATGATTTAGAGCAGTAAATTTTCTTTTCTGGATACTGAAGTTCCCATGTGGAAAATAAGAAGTTGGATTATATAATATACAAAGCACCTCCAGCTCTAATGATTTTTGAGATTCTATGATTCTAGTATTACTCTGAAGCTATACCATCAAATGAATATGTATTCCTTGGTATCCTTGGGGGATTGGTTCCCTTATATAAAATGGCACAGTATTTGCATATAACCTACACACATCCTCCTATATACCTGAAATCATCTCTACATTACTTATAAAACCTAATACAATGTAAATGCTATGTAAATAGTTGTTATACTGTGTCATTTATATTGGTATTATTTTTTATCATTGTATTATTATTATTTATTTATTTAACATTTTCTGTCCATGGTTGGTTGAATCCATGCATGTGGAACCCAAGAATACAGAGGGCTGACTGTACACAGAAAATAGTGGCAAACACTCTACTACATTATTTCATACAAACAGGGAAGAGAGAAAATAATATCTGTGCTGTCTGTCATAAGTCAGTCTCTGGAACAATACAGTTTGTCTTAGAAATAACAATTTAAAATTTTCAAAATACATGAATTCTAAACATTGACAGATTACTGTTTGAACCTTTTTTTCTAATGAGACAGCAAAAATCACTAGTTATATGAACTTTGCTGATCTTATTGGAGTTGAAAAGTGGCAGATGATTAGCCTCTAAGCATTTTCAGTTTTGTTTGGTTTTTTTAAGTTCCCCTAGATGAAGAAATTGCTGTAAATTTGTAAGTGAGAATTCAAGAAGAACTCATTTATAAACGAATATGCAAAGCGTACAGCCATAGCTCTTGTAAAACCAATCTAGTCCTTCTGTGATTGTCTACAACAGAAAACAGTAGTAAATATGATTTACCATTCCCAAAAAACAGAGTAATCTGTAGAAAAGGCAATGTATGGAATAGCGATCAGAGTACTTAGATATTGTTTAGGCCCTAACTGTAAAAATGAAAAAACTGAGAGAATTGGCATTTAAGATACCAACCTGTGATGCAGAACACAAACTCTATGGGAATGCCGTTAGATCCATTCTGACCCTTTGGTGATAATAGCAGTGCTTAAGTTATTTCAAGAATAACCTACACTATTTGTTCTTCAAAGATCTATTTTGCACTGAAAAAAAAAGAAGAAACATGACTTTTGTGTTATAATAGCAGTGCTTAAGTTATTTCAAGAATAACCTACACTATTTGTTCTTCAAAGATCTATCTTGCACTGAAAAAAAAGAAGAAACATGACTTTTGTGTTCTTATGCTCTCCTCCAAAGATTTATGTCTGCAATCAAAACTGAAAATAAAACCAGGCCCACAGAGACACTTAGTAGAAATGTTATAATAAATTCACTTTTTTTATTCAGTATTTGCATGAAGTACAACCATAATATCCTAGTACTATTTAATATAACATAGTTCCTAATTTTACTTCCTTTAGTAACAACTCTAATAAAGTTACAGGGAGTAATGATAATGTTTCCAGTCTTTAACAGTGAACTATGGCAATAGTATTTAGGCTCTAAAACCAAACCCTTCAGACATATTAGTTGAATAACCATAATAAGTAATTGTGCGCGATGGGACTGCTGGCAATG
>NW_007726280.1:48017-50328 GCF_000696425.1 Galeopterus variegatus | reverse complement strand
CGCGACACTGAGGGTTGCGATCCGTTGCCGGACACGGAAAAAGACAAAAAAAAAAAAAAACAGTGGCCTTGAAAAACATTGGGAATCGTTGTAGAATTTCTTTGTTAAAAGTATTTATTTAGTCACTTTCTTTTTCCCCTATGAGAAATAGACTGTCATTTTTCTAAGCTGGAGGAAAGTATACCTACAAGCACATTTACCTTGATCCCTAAATGTAAATATTGAAATAATTAATCATAAATGACCAAAGAAAGAAAACATTATTTTCCTTTTTTGGTTCATATCACATAATTATTTTTTTTTTGTTTCTCTTATTATCTGTGTGTTTGACAAACACAAGCACAGTTTGTGCTAACTCAACCAACATTACTGTTTCCTTGGCACACTGCCCAGGGAGGCGCTTTCACACCAAGGAGAAGATGCCAGCCACAAAATAGAGGGGCATGTGTGCAAAACAGGAAGGCTGGCTAAGATTCTCTTACATAAACCGCAGGTTAGACCCATCCGTGAAGATAAAGGATGAATCCTCACACTCCAGACATCATTTAGCATGTCACTATTGCATTTAGAAATGTCTCGCAACCATAACTATCACAGCACTCACTCCTTTGGTACAACTTAAACATACAAACATAAATACAGACGAGTTATGGACCCTGCCAGTACTTCTGTCTTACCTTGTATCCTCCTACCATATTTCTACACCCCCTCTCTCATTCAGGTATAGATCAAGATAAATATTACTATAGAGAAAAATTGTACTGTATTACCTATATTCATTCCTGCTTTGCCATACTGCCTCATTTATACAGAAAATAGTAAAAGTGGAGTATTTTAGTCGTTTGTGTCTTGTGGGAGGAAAGAAAAGCCCAGAGACCATCTTCCCCTTGCTGGGGAGACTATTCCCCACTGAAGAATTCTAAGGCTTCGAAGAATTTGATAACACTCTGTATGGTATCAGAAGGCTTTAGAGACTAAGATTCAAACCCTACCTCCACAACTTTCTGAGTGACCCCAAACAAGCTACTTAATTCTCTCAGTCTTATTCTACTCATTTGTAAAACCAATATAATAATATTTTTCTCATTGAGTTGTTATAGGAATCAAATAAAATAATGTAGATGTTTTCATGCCTTGTTTACTTTGTAAATCATAAGTCATCTTACAAAAGTTGCATAACATATTACTCATTGACAGGAAATAGATAATATTTTGAAAATTAGCCTTCCAATTAGGAATATATAATAAACTCTAGTATTAATTTGGAAGGAACTTTAGGAGGTCATAAAGATAACATTCCACCAGAGTAAGAACACCCTCTACAACATCTCTGTTTATAATTTTCCTGGGCCAAATTTCCATTTATTTTATTTTATTAATTCATCCTTCATCCATCTATTCATTTATTCATTCAATAAATATTTATTAAACACCTACTATATTTGAGGCACTCTTTATTAATGCAGTCCAATCTTATCGATGCCAGATAGCCATAAGATCTTCATTCATTCTTTTATTTAAGAACAAGTTCCCCATTACCTTAACTTCCTAAAACAGCACAAAACAAATATCATCCTCTTCTATCCAACAAAACTTTAAACCAGATAAGACACATTAAGCTAAACTTCCCTAAGTCTTTAATTACTCTTCATATTAAATGTTCAAGACCCTTCACCATTCTAATCATTTTGATAAATTCTAATTGGACAATAGATCCCTTAAAAACATGGTACCCTGACCGGGACACAATACTTCTGACGCAACCAAAACAATGCAAAGGTCTAAACATTTTATGCTGTATTTCATTTAAGTTCTTAATAATAAAGCTATTTTGCAATACGTGTAATAACATTAAGCTGATTTGAACTCTGCTTTGAGATTGCTGCTATTAAATTTATGCCAATTATAGCATTCTATCCTCAATTAATGCTGCTACTAGAGAAGAGGCTAGCTATGAAAATGGTGGGATGGAATGCTTCTCTTAAAGAATATTAAGAATGTGATGGCAAATGGGGCTGGGCACAGACTTCATGAATATGACCCCAAAAGCACGGGCAACCAAAGGAAAAATAAACAAATGGGACTATATCAAACTAAAAAGCTTCTGCACAGCAAAAGAAACAATTAACAGAGCTAAAAGACAGCCAACAGAGTGGGAGAAAATATTTGCAAAATACACATCCAACAAAGGACTAATATCCAGAATATATAAAGAACTCAAACAACTTTACAAGAAAAAAACAAGCAACCCAATCAAAAAATGGGCAAAAGAGCTAAGCAGGCAATTCTCCAAGGAAGATATACAAATGGC
>NW_007726280.1:27349-47597 GCF_000696425.1 Galeopterus variegatus | reverse complement strand
AAAAAAAAACAAACAAATTAATTCACCCACATACACACACACAAAAAAACCGGGGGTGGGGTGGGGAAGAAGATATAACAACTATACTTTTATGAAGTTGTTACAACAAGCAAACGGAAAGGACATTCTTGGGGGGGAGGGGAGAGAGGGAGGAGGGAGGGAGGTGTCGGTGATGGGCCATAATAATCATATACAGTGTATATTGACAAAATAAAAATTTAACGAAAAAAAAAAAAAAAAGAATGTGAATACCAGGGGCAGAGAGAAGGGAAATGGGGAGATGTAGGTCAAAGGGTACTAAGTTGCAGTTATGTAGGATGAATAAGTTCAGAGATCTAATGTACAGCATGAGGACTATAGTTGTGTTCCATGTAAGAGAGTACCACACACACAGGAAAAGCTAACTATTTGAGGTGATAGATATGTTAATTTGCTTGACTGTAGTAATCATTTCACTATGAATATGTATATCAAAACACTGTGCTGTATGTATACCTTAAGTATAGACAATAAAAAATGAGAATATTAGATAAGACTTAGATACAGATCCTTTGAAAATCCTATGATTCAGTGTTTCTCAAACTTTATCAGTATTTCGATTCCTAATTATGAGGTTTTAGAAACATTGTTTTCCTTCATTTAGATATAAGAATTTCATGTGAAAGCACTGTTTTTTTAAGTAAAATCTAAACAGGAAATTACTGATTTATTGTTTCTTAATCGTGTAGGAATATTAAGCTCCCTAGGTTGAAGAACCATTTTTCAGTACTACTCTTATCCATTCTAATGCCCACATTTACCCACCCTCTAGTGCCTACCCATCACATAGAATTTTCCAGTGGTAGGATCAGGCTGTATTCCCTTCCCCTTCCCAACATTACACTCTATGACTCTAAAAGAAGATGGAAAGTTGACAACGATGTATAAACATATATCAATTAGAAAACAATATAAATGTTGAAAATTTAGAAAATAATGCCTATGAGAATTCTAATAGCACAAACTTATGGGATATATAAAGCTATTTCTAGAAACATATTCATGGCCAAAGTGCCTTTATTATTAAATTTAAAAACTGTTAAATGAAGCATTTAACTTAGAAAGAGGGTAGCAAAAAACAAACAATTAAAAGAAAAAGTATAAGGAAAACAAGGAAGGAAGAGGTCATAAGGGTAACAGAAGATAACTGGCATACTGAAAAGTAACAGAATTGACAATTAAATCCGAACACTAAATCCTTGAAGGATGTGGGGGCAATAAACAGAAAAACCCCTGGCAAGTAAAATTGAAGGACACGAGAAGACAAATATGCAAAACTAAAAATGGGATATATAACAGAGAATAAATGGAAGACTTAAAAATAAAGGATACTATATGTTAAATCAATACTAACATATTTTAAAATCTCATAAAATATTTTCTTGCAAATTTTTTCCTAGAAAATATTTAGGAAAAATACTGCATGGCAAAACTAACTTGAAGAAAAGTAAAAAATATAAAAATCAATTATCTCCAAAGAAAACTCCAGGCCTGGATGTTTTATGAGTATATTTTTTCAGCAGTTTAAGAAATAAGTAATTCATCTGTTAGTCAATATTTTACATAGCCTAGAAAAGGAGAAATAGTTTTCCAATTTGACTATGAACCCTCGTACTAAAAATTAGCAAGGACAGTACAAATAAAGAAAAAACACAAACTAATCTCACTTATGATTACAGATGCAAAAATAACAACTATAATATGAGCAAATAAAATTATGCAGTACATTAAAGCAAGACTATACCATGACTAATCAGGGTTTATTTCATCAATAAATTTGAAGAACAAAACCAATAAGGTATGCTGTAAAATAAAATCAATTTCTCATACAAATTCCTAATAGACTGGAATTTTTTTTTTAATTATTATTTTTATTTTTGTTTTTGTTCCAGCAGCTAGCCAGTACAGAGATTAAATTCTGGACCTTGGTATTATTAGCACCATGGTCTAACCAACTGAACTATGACATTTTATAAATGATAAAAAATATCTTAAATCAATAGTCGACTGAATACCTAATGTAAAATATTAAAAACAATTTCACAAATTAAAAACTATGCCAAAATATCTGCTATAACCATTCTTACTTAATGCTACTCTTGACATTCTAGGCAATGTAATGGGGGGAGGGGAAAGCAAAAAACCAAATGACTACCAAAAAGGAGGAGAAAACATACCAACTGTAGCAGAAATATGACTAGACCTAATAAGTTCAATAAAAAGGGAGGTTAAAAAAATGAGCCAGCCTCTGTGGGGAGACAGAGTTAGTGGACTAACAAATACAAAACTATGCTATCGACCCTAAGTGAATCATTGTGTAGTATATGCACATATTGAAACAACACACTGTACTCTACAAATATGTATGAGTAAATGTCAAAAGTAAAAAAAGACCCAGCAAAATAAACTAGCAAAATTCACTAGCCTTCCTAAATATAACAACAAAAAGAAAATGGAATAAAGAATATCTCATTCACAAGAGCAAGCAAAATATTAAATATTATGAAGAAAACATCAAGGGAAATGCACAGAATCTGTATTTAAAAAACAAAGCATTGTTGAAGGACATAAAAAATTGAATAAATAATGTTGAATGGAAAGATTCAATGCTATAAAGATGTCAATTCACTGTACAGTTTTATATAAATGTAATGTCATATTTTTAAAAAATCACTTTGGGATTTTAATAAACAACTTGATAAAGTAAATCTAAGATAAACTTTGGAAAAGTATGAAATCACCTCAAAGAACAATTATAAATGTGGTCTTGCAATACTTACTTTAGAAATAGACTGTAAAGTTATAGTGATTAATATAGCATAATATAGCATAGTACTAAAAAAAGTTTAGATAGAAAGATCAATGATATAGGACCAAAATCTGAGAAATGGTTCCAAATATGTTATCAGAGTATAAAAAATGATGTAGTTCAAGTCAGAGGGTGATAAGATGTTTTACATAATAAATGGCACAGAGATATTTGGTTAACTGCTTGAGAAAAAAATTAAGGTATATCTCTCATTGAAATTATACATCAAAATATATTCAGGAGGAATTAAAGACTTCGATGTTTAAAAATATAGCCAATTAATTGGAAAAAAATATAGCAGAATATCCTCAAAACTCAGGGTGGAGAACGCCTTTTTAAACAAACCCCCAACAGAAAAAAACTATTTAAAAGGGGGTGGAAAGATTGACAACAAAAGCATAAAATAAAGCAAATGACAAAATGCAACATATATAACAAACAAAAAGGTTAATACTACAAATGCATACATAAAGAATTCTTACAAAACAGTAAGAGCTAGACAAGTCCTTTAAAGGAAAAATGGGCAATCAACATCAATAGGCAGTTCACAAAGGAAGAGACATTTAATAGCAAATAAATTTACGGAAAACTCTTCATCCTCACTAATAATCAGAGAAACTCGCATCTGCAATGACATGCTTTTCCCCTATCAAACTGGCATGAAGTTTTTAAAGTACTAAAACTTGTTATTGAAGGCAAGAGAATAAACACTTACAGATACTGCTGGTGAGAGCACAAACACCATACCCTTCCTGAAGGGTAATTGGCAAAATGAATCAAAAGCCTTTTTAAAAAGAACATACTCTTTGGCCCAGGAATTTCACTTTTACGAATATATACTAAGAAAATAACCACTAATAAGCTGAAAAGTCTTAACAAAAAGTTATTCATGTTCAAGGTGCTCTTTTTACTGACAAACAATAAAAACAACTTAAATGTTGTATAAAAGGCTCAGTTAAATACAAAAACCTCACTTTATGCCATGTTTTCTGCCAATAAAATATTTTAGAAAATGACCTAATCACAGGAAAATCCACAAAATATCATTAAGTGTGAAAAAATAGGTTATAAAAGTAAAGAATGATTCTATCTTTATGAGAAAAAATTTAACATATATATGCATAAGGGTACAAAACTATGCTATCTACCCTAAGTGAATCATTGTGCACTATATGCATGTATTAAAACAACACACTGTCCTCCACAAAAATGTACAAGGAAATGTTAAAACAAAAAATATATATATTCCTATAAAAAATTGAAAGGATATGCAAGATACAGGTAGAATTAAATGACAATTTTATTTTCTCTTACATGATTTTCTGTTTCTTACAAATAAATATGCATAAATTTTATAATCAGAGGAAAATAAAAGCTATTAAAAATATACAATGTTTGAGATATAATATTAAATAATGATAACCCACAATAATATGTATTCCTCAAACATATAATTTAGATAACTTTAAAATTTCAAGATAATGATAACTAATTTAGGTGGATAATAACTGGCCTGGTCTTACCTAGAAAAAAAAAAATGTATGTTGAGTTTTAGCAGTAGTTAAATCAAACTATTTGAATACAACTTTAACTAAATTTTTTCCCATTTTTAAATCAATATATTATTGGTATATTTTCTAATATTAAGATGTAAAAAGAGACAGTAATGTAGAATAGATCAAAATGGGAAATTTAGTAAGAATTTTACCTTTTATCCCCATAAGACTCTGAATAGCACACAAGTGAAAGTTTACATATCACATAAAGAATCCAGAAAAAAAAAAAATGAAAGAATCTGAAAAGCCTAATTTTGCATGGGTTTTTTCTTTTTTATTTTCATTTTGAGTATCCAAGACTGGTACATTTTTTCGATTTTAAATTCATAATTAGAATTAAATATAAAGAAAGATGGAAAGTGTGGGGGGAAGATACCAAGGTACAAAAACTCTATGTTGAATAATAACAATAAAATGCTAGCTTCCACATTACTAAGACCCCCATCATTCACACTGGTAAAAGCTTGCCTTTGCATAACCATTTCTGTTCGCACTGTTAAAAAACCAATGACTTCGGAAAAGGAAGAAAACAGAATGACATGCAAAGTAGCACACACCATGTTAGTGCAGCTGGATAGAGAATATGTCACTAATGACTTTCTTTCTACCCATCAGTTATAAGTTGAGTTTCTTTTTTTTTCACAAATAGCAAATGGCCTTTATGAGTACAAAACAGAAGCTGTGAAATTCAAAATAATATTCAGTTTCCACTGGATTTTGACACTGTGTTAATCAATGGAATGAGTTATTAATTATTCATTGGGAATAAAAATGACTTCCTTTTTTCTTCATTTGAGTTGAACATAATGTGCCTGAACACTAGGCAATTTTCTGTAGTAAATTCAAAATACAATTTTCATCAGATACTTATTGCCAAATTTTTATCTCAACTGAGATATTATCCATGACCAATGGGAAGATTCACCTAAAGTTCTTTGATAAATTCCAAAAACTAATATAATTAAGTTTTCAAATTGTTAGTGAAAATCAGAGTGATAACTATCTGTCTGTAAGGGAGAACTGATAAAATTAATGAATGACCATGGATTCCATTCAGCATACAAAAACTTGTAATACAATACTTCAACTACATAAATAAATCGGCAAGAGAGAGTTTGGTTAGGCAAGAAGTACAACTTCTTGATTGATAGGGTAACTTAACACTGGATTGGGACTGTCCACTTTTTAATTTTAAAGAGAATAACATCAATCACATATATTCAAAAGTAAAGATGTTCTCCTCATCTGAGTCAGAGGTCATGAAATGCTAAATCTCATAAAAAATCTGTTTGAGATTAGTCAGCCTATAGTCCTACAAGCATATTAATAATAATAACCACCACAGCTTTCATTCATGAGTATTTTCTTAAGTGCCAGTTATTCTAAGAGCTTTACATGTATTAATTCTCTTAATAAGCCTATGAAGTAGGTACTATTATTATCCCCATTTTAAAGATGAGAAATATGAAATGTAGAGAAAAGTTCAGTGGATTGCCCAAAGTCCCTCATCTAGTAAGTGACACTGCTGGGATTTGAACCAAGGTTAACAGGCCTCAGAATCCACCAATAAACCATTATATACAGCACATTCTATAAACTTTTTCAAAGGTGCTACAAGTGAGCCCTTTTGATCAGAAAAAATTCAAGGTGATAATTTAGATTCATATATTAAGGTAATATGATGATTTTAAGAAAAATTAAGATTATCTCCTTTACCTTAATTTGCTTTTCATCTTTTGACATAACTTTTTTCTTTTTTATACTTTATCATTAAGTAAATCGAGGCAGTATATGCTATAAGTTATATATTTATAGACCAATATAGAGTGGGCAAAAATATCATTCTATAAACATAACAAAGAATAAGTTTAGGAACACACTACACATTTACTCTCTCATATATAATCAAGTATTAGAGGTAACAATTTACTGCTACAATGAAGAATATGAGCAAATATGTTGTTATACAAAATAACATCTCTGCATTGATATGCTTAATAACTTTTACATTGTACCTTTAATTTCTCCAAGAAGTTCACTGGTATTTAGTCTTTCCATTTTTTCCTTCCAATCTTTTGAAAGTAGCTTTTCCATACAGGAGGAATCTATTAAAATACAAAAATAAGTATTAAAAATATAGGTATGCTACAAACTCAGATGGCCAGTTTATAAAGAAATTCACTTAAAAATGCACAAAGCTATTTTGTTGCTGTTGTTTTAACCTAGGATATAGACAATTACAATACTCTATTATAAAATACCATAACTAAGTTTATTTTACCAGAATATTATTTAAACTATAGTCCGGGGGAAAAGAAAGATAATGCTCAATAATCTTACTTTAATATTATAATTCTATTAATATTCAATAGGCATTTATCATTTCTTAGATTGATAGGACAGAAAAGGGAACTCTTTCCTATTGGTTTAAGTTTAGTTGTTATTCCTTTTTTAAAAAAATTTTAATTTATCAGCATACAATGTAGTTGATTTTTGTGTCCTTCTACCAATTCCTTTCTCCCTTCCCTCTCCTCCCCCATCAACATCATATCTGTTCACTTGTCTTAACAAGTTCAAGAAATTGTTGTGATTGTTGTGTCCAGATGATTTTTTTAAGAACAAGCAAAATTTATGTGTTATGCAAGGAACAATAGCAGATCTTCAAAAAGGAGAAGGGGCCAATCAACATGTAACCACTTAGCCCTTAAAAAAGAAATCCAACTTTTGTAAAATAACCATTTAGAGTAAAACAAGAAGAAAATAAAGTCAAGATGTTTTCTGTCCCCAAGTAATGAAAACTGCTAAAACTTTTCTCTTATATAAAAAGTAATGCATATTTTTATTAAAGAAAATACCTGTTTAAACGGTATTTGCTCTGCTGCATTTCCAAATTACATACTAGATTATAGGGAGTGAATACAGTTGTTTTTATAAAGATTCATGAAAATTAAATAATTACAAACTTTAGGATGTCCTAATTTTTCTCAATCAGTTATTTTTTTCTCTTTATTCAGGATTTGCAACTGAGGCTACTGCTTACAACTATTTACTCATACCTTTTAAGCCTCAAATTTTAACAAATACCCCATGATTCCAAAAGGGAATGCAGATTTTTTTTTTTTTTGTCTTTTTTTCGTGTCCGGCAATGGATCGCAACCCTCAGTGTCGCACCCGTACCGGACCGGGACCAGCAATGGGATCGCAACCCTCGGTGTTGCGTCCGCACCTCGCTCAGCCAGTGAGCGGGAACCGGTCTGTATGTGGGATCCGAACCCTTGGCGGGAGCGCCATCATGCTCCCAAGCGGCGCACTGTAGCAGTGCGCCACCGGGCTGGCCCCATTGAGTATGCTTTCAATGCCATTTCCTTTTTCCTCCCCTTCTGGAATACCCGTAATTTGGATATTTGAGCGCTTAAGGTTGTCAGTTGTCTCAAATTCACTTCTTAACAGTTATAAAAACTCTCCTCCTCTACAGTGCCTAGATCAAATACCACGTCCTCAATTATGTCTTGATTCATCACTTCCAATATAAATTCTCATCTTCTGAAAAGGAAATGAACACTTGCTGAACACATACTATCTTTCAGGCACTATACTTTTTATATTCTTTTCATCTGTCATTTCATTTAACTCAATGACATAGCTACTTCTATTTCACAACTACTTCTACATCTACCACTACTACTATTTATCAGTTTTCACCACCACATGATTAAGTATATGATCAAGGTCCTACCACAATACCTTAACTAAATATTAAGTTCCTTGACAGCCAGGGAATGTTTCTGACACCACTTTGTGTTCTTCCATATTGTTTAATCCAAAGCTCTGCACATAGTAGGTGCTAAAAAAAATTCCTTGATATATTAAAAAAGATCACTTTTATTGCATGTGTCAAGCAGCAACAGGACTAGTTTGTTTTTTCTAATTAACTATACTGACGTATAACTTACATATAATTAAATTCACCCTTTGTATTTACAGGTCAATTTTAAACCTTTATTATTCTTTAATATAAGCATTTGAAGCTACAAATTTCCCTTTCAGTACTGTTTTAGCTGCATTCCACGTATCATGCACATTTTGTTAGATTATATCTTCATTACCATTTAGTTTAAAATATTTCATAATTTTTCTTTTTCTTTCTTCTTTGGTACATAGCTTATTTAGAAGTATGTGGGTTTTTTTGTTATTGATTTGTAATTTGTTTCGATGTTTCCATATGGTCAAAAAATATTCTCTTTATAATTTCAATCCTTTTTATGTTCATTGAGACTTGTTTTATTGGCCCATCGTATAACTTCGTATAATCTATGCCATACGAAGTTATTACGTATGTCGTATAATAACAAAAACAAAAGACCAATTTATTAGTAATGATCACAAATTCAGAGAAAGTCCATATACTAGGATTAGGTGCACAATAGATGTAAAACAGGCTAAAATATGTGTCTCATTTCTATAAATAGATCTGAACTCTTTCAGAGCTCCAAGAAAAAAATGCTGAAACTTCATGGGAACAAAAATGGAACTATATGGACAACAGTAACATACAGTTCAAACATAAATCAAACCATGTGGACGCAGCTTTACATAAAAGCTACTCATTAATAAAATGGTTAATAACTTCAAAGCACTTCACATTCCTATTAGAAAATTAATCCTTACTGTAATGCCAAGTTAATCTAGCTATATAAGTTCCATTTCAGTAGAAGAAACTGAGGGAAAAAATAAAGCAGCCTTTGCATGTCTACATTTACAGCCATGAAAATATTTAATAACAATCAGTGATTGCCTTTACCTGCAGAACAATAAAAGCCACTAATACAACCTTATCAACATTTAATCTTAATTGTAGGAGATTCCAGGAAGACTCAAAACTGTAAGAAAATCTCTGGAAAAACTCTCAGCTGTCTCCCCTAATTATGTGACTGCCAAACGTCTAAGGGCATACCACAATTGATGCTAAGAACTCTCCAAGCTATAATGTAAAGCAAGTAAGATGAGGGGGAAAAGGTCAGAAGAAGCAGATTGTTACCAAGTACTGTATAGACAGGACACTACTCCCACCACTGAAAGGTCTCTGATTTGAAATGGAAAAATGTGTAATTGATACAAAGTTACAAATGAAATTTTATATTTTAAAATTTCCCCCTCAAAATAATATCCAGGTAAGGATGTAAATTAAAATTAAGGATGCATCCCCCTGTACCCCATCCTTCAGCTACATTGATGAGACACTTGTTTTACAGAGGCAATTGATCAGATCAGATTTTGCCCTATTTTAATATAGCACAAATGCAAAAGCCAAAAAGATAAAAATAAGTAAAGAGAGCCAGTTTGCATTATGCACATGGAAAGAGTAAGATCATGCAAAGTGGCTTTTAAACAATAGTCATGTAGAATTTCAAATTGAAAAAAAAGGAGTGAACATCTCCCATATACTCTTGGATTATTTTACACACATAATAGGTTTTACATGATTAATTTGAAAACAAGTAATATAATGCCACAGTCTTCAAAACCATGAAACAATATATAGTAAATTTTATTATCTAAGTTTGTCTTCAGCTGAAAAACGGGAAAAGAATTACATGCCTTTTGGAAATTGAGATAAAGAATCACACTGTTATAGCATAAAAAAATCACCATAATATATATGTATTAAAAATGAATGTGTCATAATGCTTCAGTATTAAAGTGGACAATGACAAAATCAACTCCTCTTTGAAAAAATTTGTTTCCATTAACCAATACCTATTCACTGAAATGCAGGACTTTATATTCATCTTGTTTAATTTTTGTAAGTGATGGTAATTAAAACAGGACTATCAAAAATCAAGAGCTGGATTTTGGTTCTCTTTTATATTTTAAGAAAGGATATGAAGGTTATATATGTTATAAATTCATACTCAGTTGCATAGTCTTTGTTTTTTTTTTTCTTTTCCTTTGCAAATTTATGTTTTCCTCTTTCAAGAAAATTTTTCCAAGGAAAAAAGGGAAGACATAACTCAGAACTAATTTTTTAAAAATATTCTGCATAACGAATTGCAAAGCAATGCTTCTGCTTCCTAAGTAGGTTTGGGGCTGGGTAGGTCAAGAATGCTTTAACATGCCTTAGTAAATGTTTTTTTCCTGTTAATAATTAATATCATGAAACAAGAGAGATACAAAGTGAGTATGTGAGATATTTATTTCCTAATCTGTAAAATGATTTTTAGGGAACAATTTTAAGTTATTGCTAGTTAAACAAAGCTAGAGCAGTATTAACTCCTCTTCTGCACAAAATAAAAGTATTTCACATAGGTCAAAGAGAGTAAGTAAATCATCATTAAAATTAAAGCATGGGGAAGAGGAAAGGATAATGGGAAAAATCTTTATGTACTTTAAAACAATTTACCTGTAAATGGACATTATCCCTTTTACCTTAAAGTAATATTTAAAGTTAAAAATGCTAAAATATTAGAAACGTGACATGGAAAATATCGTTAAAACATTTTAGTGAGGAAAAATGATTACAGCTGCCCATGTAGGCAGATTTTCTATTGTTTTATTAACTCTTTTAAGAAAATAGTAAAGCAATTTCTTTTATTTTTATCATAGGAATTATAAATTACAAATGCAATAAACTTTTTATATAACCACGAACAATGATAACTTGTCAAAAGTACTCATGACCTTGGTTTAGAACTAAATCCAACAATATATATTTATATTCCTACTGATCATCCATCTCACATTTTTCATTAGGAAACAGAGATGCACATGTCAGTATGTCAGTTACTGTACATTTTTCCACAGTGGCAAGTGCTCCACAATACAGTGAGTTAAAATTGGAGCTTGGAGAGCTTGAAGAGCACTCTTAAATTTTAATTAAAACCCTCCAAGCTCACTAAAAATAATTAGACACTAAAATGTGCCAGTTTTATTTTGAAGTCACTATAACATACAAAGCACACTCCCTGACGACTGCTTGTGGGCTCTCTCTCTCTCTCTCTCTCTCTCTCTTTCTCTCCAGAGAAACAACTGATTTTCCAAATAAGAACAAGGGGGTATAAATAGAGGCTGTTTTCAGGCCAGCTCTTCATGCTAGGAGGATGACAGAAAAGACAGCAGAGTGGGTTTTTCAGACTGCACCAATTAAACCTAGAATAACTTCCCTAACCAAGAGTCCAACTCACTAACAAACTCTAGATGAAATTCAGTCTGCAAGGAACACCACAAGTTATATCACTGATATTTTTTGATGCAAAAACCAAACCTTTAACCTCTTAAATGTTTTTGCTATCTTAAAATATCTCATACAATGCTATATTCCATCCTATTTTTAGCCAAGCAGCAAGAGAAAGCATGCCTTTCCCATACAGCAGGGCAATGATATAAACATCAACACAGATGCTCTGCCAGGAAGAGCTGGACTTCTCAAGCATTTGATCATTAAGGAATGCACCAACTGTTTTGGATAATCTCGTGCCAGTTCCCCTTTTGCTCCACACTCCCCCTCTGGGAGTGGCCAATCTTGTCCTGGTCCTAATTTTTCATTTTACGCCCCCATATTCCCCCCACCCCATCTCCAAAAAGATGAGAAATGGCATTTATGCCTAGCAATGAAAAAGCAGGCTCACTTCCCCAAACAGACCAAAACTTTAAAACAATTAACCCTCCCCTCTTCTTTCAGATAAATTACTAAGTATAAAATGCAATCTGTTTCCTTTGTTTACTCAATATGAACAATTTGTAAATGACTCAAGGATAAAATTCAGAAAATGTTGTGCTAAATTAGAACTATTATAAACATGCTAATGACTCATTGCTTGAGTAAAACATGCATGATCGGTGTGAAAAAATAGATTTAGTTCCTGTAAAATTCTGTTGTACTGCCTTAAAATGATTTGGTCATTAAATCAGATATATTCCTTCCAGGAAAAATGTTAATTCCACAGCCACTTTACTAGATAATGTGTGTGTGTGTGTGTGTGTGTGTGTGTGTGTGTGTGTGTGTGTGTGGCAATAGGAGCTATCAGAAATATCATTAGAACTGCTAGATGCAAGATTTTGGCATGTTCATAAGGAAGAAAAAGCACCACGGTTGAAACCTGCTAAAAACACACATACAGATATCACATTAGATGCAATATTCTCTCTGCACTATTTTTATCTAGCAAAGACCTTGATAATTTTTTGAAGGCATTCCTTAAAACTGATACTTAACGTACATTCATGGAAGTCACATGGTTCTATATGTGCAGGTAAGAGGTAACTCTTTCATCTGCTTTCCAAGGCTGCCTAGCACCTAAAATAATAACAGAGGGATCATTCAAAACCAAATTCCTTTTGCATATCCATCGAAACACAACTGCTACCAATGCCAATATAGAAAGAGAGAAACATACAGCAGATGATTCAGAGGCTCACAACCTGCTGCTGTAGCTGGAAGAGTCTTCAACGATCATTAAGATCAACACCCTCATTTCAGAAATGAGAAAACAAAGTTAAGATGACGAAATCACCTGCCTTACCAAGATCAAAAATTTGGTGAAAGAGCTCTGACTGTAATTCAGTGCTTGTTTTACTGAAATTACTACTGAAATCATTATTTGAACATTGGTTTTATAGTCTCTACAATGTACCATCCAATAGTGGAAAATGAATAATTTTAAACTTATTAATTGCTTCAGATATGTAGTGAAGCACTCTCTTTGGAGAGGCGTGCTAAAAATTCAAGGTATTGCAATGAAAGTCCATAGTGTTCAATACAGAATTCTCCTATGCACACTTAATTATGCTGGTCTTCCTATTCCTCCATATTTTTTTCCATAATGCTTTATTTTGGTTGAATTATAAGCTTTCCTTTCCTGAATATAATTCACTAAGACATAGTAAGATGTTGCTTAAAAATACTGTTAAGCTCAGAAAGTAATTCCTTTCAAGATAGGTTTCATTTTCATGTGCAGGAAGTACGTGTGCAGCCAGAAGCCTTGGTTTTTAACTGTAGTTCATAGCCCATGAAGCCTCCAAATATGCCACAATCTTAAAGAAATAAAAATGTCCCATTAGTAACTATGGCTGTCCATATTGCTAAAATATTACTTGTCATGACATTTTCTCTACACCTTATTTTCTGCTCCTGCTCTTCGGGTTCTACAATTGTTTATTTTATTTTTCCTTTTTAAAATACATATTTAACTAATTTTTTAAGACTATATTAGAAAAGATACAACTGCAAAAATTGTTTTAATTTAAAAATAATAATAATAATCACTGTATTGGAATGCAGAAACAATTTTTGTGTGTCCAGTGTGCCCTATATTATTTCTTTTGGTTTCTTTAGGAAGATATTTCTGAATGCCACTTTTGTCTCTATGGAGTTGTCAATTGCAATTATCTATTGTCTGCTTTCTACTGCTCTTCCCAGACACACAAAGAGAAATTTGACCCAGTCAGAATTCTCTGCTGCTACTATCTGGAAAGGCTCTCATGCTCAGGTTGGAAGCTATAGTAAGTACGTGAACCTGGAATTGTCATGGCCACTCTCCCTGGCACATAAATAGAGCCTGTCTGCAATAAGAGTAAATGAAAGCAAAAATGCAAAGAAAAAAAAAAGTAGAGAGGAGCAGAGATAAGAGTAGAGACAAAATCTTCACATCATGTTAACACACTTACATCTAAAAATAGCTAAAGCCTGAGCTTTTTGTAACGCTATGCCGATATATTCCTATTAGTCTGAGTTGGGTTTCTGCAAGTTGCAACTTTAAAAAAAATCTATCAATATGAAAACCATAATAAAAAGTGTCATGTGCACACAAATGTGTTATGTTCCAAATTTTAACCATCCAGAAACCATCAAAGCATTAATTTGTACTACCACATTAAAACATTTATGTAAACCTTGAAATAAAATCTCTTGCTTTATTAAAAGATGTGCAAAGACTTTAAGGTAAACTATTATAGCATTGCTATTTACAATTATTTATCTGTATGAATTAGAATTTTCTGAACATGATGCAACCAAAAGAAAATACAACAGAAATAAAGTAAAAGCTGAGACTCATTTGAAAGAAAAAAACTTCCATCTGAGATCAACAGTCCCTGATTTCAAAGTTTTATGTTCATCAAAATAGCTTTAATGTTCTGGTTAACTGACTTTATATCTAATGTTATAAAATTAAATTATAAAATAAGATTTTACTGATAAAATATCCCTTTTTTCTGTTTTATTTATGTATTGGCAATCCATAAAAGATCAATTTAAAAGAAGGCCACACTCCTCAATTTGTTTCTTTTGTTGTTTTTCTGTTGCTGTTGTTGTTGTTGTTGTTGTTGTTAAGGACCTCCCACAATCTGGCTCTAATGATTCATCTACTATTATTCCTCCTACATGAAACTCTTCATTCTGTTCAAATGAGTACAGCAAACATGTCTCACTCCCTTATACACATCTTGTGCTTTTTCACTTCCACCCCTATGCTCACGACATCCTCCTGACCTGAACATTTCCCCACTTCTTAACAGTTATAAAAACTCTCCTCCTCTACAGTGCCTAGATCAAATACCACGTCCTCAATTATGTCTTGATTCATCACTTCCAATATAAATTCTCATCTTCTGAAAAGGAAATGAACACTTGCTGAACACATACTATCTTTCAGGCACTATACTTTTTATATTCTTTTCATCTGTCATTTCATTTAACTCAATGACATAGCTACTTCTATTTCACAACTACTTCTACATCTACCACTACTACTATTTATCAGTTTTCACCACCACATGATTAAGTATATGATCAAGGTCCTACCACAATACCTTAACTAAATATTAAGTTCCTTGACAGCCAGGGAATGTTTCTGACACCACTTTGTGTTCTTCCATATTGTTTAATCCAAAGCTCTGCACATAGTAGGTGCTAAAAAAAATTCCTTGATATATTAAAAAAGATCACTTTTATTGCATGTGTCAAGCAGCAACAGGACTAGTTTGTTTTTTCTAATTAACTATACTGACGTATAACTTACATATAATTAAATTCACCCTTTGTATTTACAGGTCAATTTTAAACCTTTATTATTCTTTAATATAAGCATTTGAAGCTACAAATTTCCCTTTCAGTACTGTTTTAGCTGCATTCCACGTATCATGCACATTTTGTTAGATTATATCTTCATTACCATTTAGTTTAAAATATTTTATAATTTTTCTTTTTCTTTCTTCTTTGGTACATAGCTTATTTAGAAGTATGTGGGTTTTTTTGTTATTGATTTGTAATTTGTTTCGATGTTTCCATATGGTCAAAAAATATTCTCTTTATAATTTCAATCCTTTTTATGTTCATTGAGACTTGTTTTATTGGCCCACCATATGCTTTATCTTGGGGATGTTCCACATTCACTTTCAAAGAGTAATTATTCAGAAGTTTTCAAGTACAGTGCTCTATCAACATCAATTAGGTCAAATTGATTGATACTTTTGTTCAGGTCTTCTAAATTCTTATGAATTTTCTCTCTACTTGTTTTACCAAATTCTAAAAGGGGATTGAAATCTCAAACAATAATTAGATTGTGGATGTGTCTCTTTTATCATTTTAGCACTGCTAACTTTTTGCTTTATGTTTGCTGAACCTCTATTATTAGATGCATACACATTTAGAAATGTTTATGCCTTCCTGATGAATTGACTCTTTAATCATTGTGAAATGTTCTTCTTTACCTCTGATAATATTCCTTCTCCTGAAGTCTACTTTAATATTAATACAACCATTTCAACTTTCCTATCATTAGTGTTTTCAGGGATCTTCACCGATACTTTTACTTTTTTTAAATTTATTTTTTTAACTGAAATGTACTGATTGTACATATGTATGAGGTTCAGAGTTATGTTTTAATACATATATACAATGCTTGATGATAAAATCAGGGTAGCTAACAAATTCATCATTGCAAAAATTAATCACTTCTTTGTGATGAGAACATTTGAGCTCCTCTCTTCTAGCCATTTGAGAACATACAATAAATTATTGCTAGTTACATATGCCTAGCACTACTGTATACCACTAGAACTTATTTTTCCTATCTACCTGTAATCTTGTGTCCATTAATAAACCTTCCTCCTCCCCTTCCTTGCCTCTAGTAACCACAATTCTACTCTCCACTTCTGAAAGTTCAATTTATTTTTTTTAGCTCCCACATATGAGTGAGAACAGGCAGTATATCTTTCTGTGCCTGACTTTCTTCACTTAACATAATGTCTTCCAGGCTCATCCATGTTGCCCCAAATGACAGGACTTCATTCTTTTTCATGCCTGAGTAGTATGCCATTGTGTATATATACCACATTTTCTTTATCCATTCATCTCTCAATGGACAGCTAGGTAGATCCCATATCTTGACTATTGTGAATACTGCTGCAGTAAACATTGGGGTGTAGTATCTCTTTGGTATGCTCATTTCCTTTCCTTTGTATAAATACCCAGCAGTGGGATTGCTGGATCATTTCATAGTTCTACTTTTAGTTATCTGAGGAGCCTCCATATAGTTTTCCACAGTGATATCCATTCAGGTCATTTGTCCATTTTTAATTAGATTACTTGGGGTTTTTTGTTGTTGAGTTGTTTAAATCCCTTGTAAATTCTAGATATTAATTTGTTGTCAATGTATAGTTTGCAAATATTTTCTCCCATTCTGCTGGTTGCCTTGCCACTCTGTTGATTGTTTCTTTTGCTGCAGAAACTTTTTAGTTTGATGTAATTCCATTTGTCTATTTCTGTTTTTGTTGCCTGTGCTTTTGATGTCTTCTCCATAAAATTTTTACCCAGACCAATGTCTTAAAGTGTTTCCCCTATGTTTTCTACTAGTAGTTTTATAGTTTCAGGTCTTTCATTTATGTCTTTAATTCATTTTGAGTTGATTTTGCTATATGGTGAGAGATAGGGGTCTAGTTTCTTTCTTTTGCATATAGATATCCAGTTTTCCCAGCACAATTTATTGAAGAGGCTGTACTTTCCGCAATGTATGTTCTTGACACCTTTGTCAAAGATCACCTGGCTGTTGATACGTGGGTTTATTTCTGGGTTCTCTATTCTATTCCATTGGTCCATGCATCTGTTTTTATGCTGGTACCATGCTGTTTTGATCACTATAGTTTTGTAGCATATTTTGAAGTCAGATAGCATAATGCCTCCAGCTTTGTGTTTTTTGCTCAGGATTGCTTTGGCTCTTTGGGGTCTTTTGTAGTTCCATATGAATTTTAGGATTGTTTTTTCTAATTCTGCAAAGAATGTCATTGGAATTTTGATTGAATTGGTATAATATTTCAGGTAGTATGGTTATGTTGACAATATTAATTCTTCCAATCAATGAATATGGAGTATCTTTCCATTTTTTTGTGTGTGTGTCCTCTTTAATTTCTTTCATCAATGCTTTTTATTGTAGTTATTATATGTATTTTCATGGTGTATCTTTTTACAGGGATCGAACCCTCTACCTTGGTGTTATCAATACCATGCTCTAACAAGTGAGCTAACCAGCCAGCCCTAATTAAGCCTTTTTTTAAATCTAATTGATAATCTCTGCCATTTTAAAGTTAGTATAATTAGTCCATTTTCATTTGACTATTGTTAACAGAGCTTAAGTCTACCATCTTGCTATTTTTTTCTGTATTTTTATCTATCCTTTGTTCCTTTTTTCCTCTTTTAGTGCCTGTTTTTTAATTATTTTTTAGAATGCCATTTGCCTCCTTTATTGTTTTATTAGCTATATCTCTTTATTTTATTATTTAAATGGTTGATCTAGGGTTTACAATATGTGTCTTTAACATATAACAGTCTACCTTCAAATAATAAACCATTTCAAATACAATGTAAGAAACTGCCCATCTTTTGTGTTGTTGCTGTCATGCTTATTACTTCTACATGTTTTAAATTCCATAACACATTGTTATTGCTTTTGACTATATTGTTTGACTATAGAGTCATTATAAGTAAATTAATTATTAGAAATGCCAGTGTTTTTTATGTTTACCTTCAGATTTACCATTTGCAGCACTCTTCCTTTCTTTTTAAATCTAAGTTTCTGTCTAGTATTATGTTCTCCAGCCTGAAATTTTTCTTTAAAATTTTTTATAATGAAAATCTGCTGGCAATAAATTCTCTAAACTTTTTTTTGTCTGAAATGCCTTTATCTCACCTTCAGATTTGAAGAATATTTTGCTAATTGTAGGATTCTGCATTGGAAATTTTCTTCTTTTAGAACTTCAAAATATGCCATTGCAATGTCTTCTGACTTGAATTGTTTCTGATGTGAGGGATCATTTTTATCTTTGTTCCACCATAAATAAGTAGTCTTTGGCTTCTTTTAAGATTCTCTTTCACAAGTTTTCAGCAGTTTGATTTTTATGTGCTCTGGTATACATTTTTCTTTGTGTTTATCATTCTTGAATCTGGATGTTTATTGTTTCTGATGTGAGGGATCATTTTTATCTTTGTTCCACCATAAATAAGTAGTCTTTGGCTACTTTTAAGATTCTCTTTCACTAGTTTTCAGCAGTTTGATTTTTATGTGCTCTGGTGTACATTTTTCTTTGTGTTTATCATTCTTGAATCTGGATGTTTATATTTTTTAGTGAATTTGGAATTTTTAAGCAATCGTTTTTTCAATTTTTAATTTTACCCTGCTCAGGCACTCCAATTGCACATGTGGTATACCATTAGTTCTCACAGTCTATGAGGTTCTGTTCATTTTTTTTTTCTGCCTCTTTTCTCTCCATGCTTCTGTTTGGATACTTTCTATTGCCCTCTCTAGTTTCACTATTCTCTTAATCTGCAGCTGATTCTCTGCATTTAAATTCTCTAAGTATTGTACTTTTCAGCTCTTAGATTTCTAAATGTTCTTCTTTATTATTTCCATTTCTTTATTATGTTCATATTTTCTCTTAAATATTTGCATGTAATTATGATAGCTATTTTAAAGTCATTGTCTGCTAATTCCATAATGTCTAATTTCTGGGTCTCTTTCTATTGACTGATTTTTCTCCTGCTTATAGATCTTATTTTCTTTCTTAATCATGTGTATTTTTACTGGATCCTGGATAATATGTATATTACATTGCTAAGTATTTGGAATTTGTTCTTTTCTTTTAAAGAGGTATTCTTTTACCCACAGGTCATCCAGGTCCTTTTGAGGCTTACTTTTAAGTTTTGTTACAGTGGCTACAGAATAGACTTTACTGTGGAGCTAGTTTATCCCTATGCCAAAGGTATGGCCTTTCTGGGTTTCTGCCAAATGCCTGTGTGTTCAGTGAAGACACCCAGCTATATAGTAAGTTGGAACTTAAATATCTCCCAATAATGATTGAGCCCTGAACGTTTTTCAGTTTACTAATTTTTCTTTTCCAGGTAGTTGTTATTTGCCTAGCCTCTTGTAGTCACACCCTATTTACGTGCAGTTTAGTATTCAGCCAATGACTTAGGGGAACTCCTAAGAAGATTTTTGCAGTTCTTTTTCTGTATAGCTGCCTTCACTCTCAGAATCCACCCATTCAGTTACACCTATCACATTTTCCCCAAGCCCTGATCTCTGACTGCTGAGCTCAGTGAGGCTGCCCTATTGTATTTCAGTTGCCTCTCCCCTTGTCAAGGTCTGATAAATCCCACCATGGCAATCTCAGCGCTCACTTTGTTTTCCTTCCATCATATATTATAATCTTGTGCTTCCTGTTTTCTAATTTCTCAAAACAGTTGTTATATATGATTGATCAAGATTTCTTATTGTTTATATTAGGATGTTAATTCCAGTAAGTTACTCCTTCATGGCCAGAAGCAGAAATACAATATTACTTTCTAAAATGGAGT
>NW_007726280.1:15404-26510 GCF_000696425.1 Galeopterus variegatus | reverse complement strand
TTAGCTCAGTTGGTGTATTAGTCCTTTTCTGTTTCTGTTGCTTAAAAGATAAATACATGAAACCGGGTAATTTATAAAGAAAAGATATTTATTGCTCACAGTTTCAGAGACTGGGAAGTCCAAAGTCCAGGGAACACACCTGATGAGAGCCTTGTTGGTGGGTAATGGCTCTTCACAGCAAAGCAGGGTATCACATGGCAGATGGCAGAAGCAGGAGAGCTAACTCCTCACTTCTTCTTTTAAAGCCCTCAGAACCATGCCCGTGACCACCATTAAACCTTCAAAGGATTATATCATTTAATTGGGTATGGTCCTCACAATCTAATCACCTCTTCAAGGCCTCACATTTCAAATTACCATGATAGGATTTCCTACACTCTTAATATTGTCACAATGGTGGTTAAGTTTCTAATACATGGACTTTGGGGGACACAATTCAATCCACAGCAGTTGATGGGAGTGTAGTGTTGCAACACCAAGGTCAAGGGTTCAGATCACCAAACTGGGCAGCCACCAAAAAAAAGAGAATTTTGTAAGATATAATTGAAAGCCATAGAATATCAAAGCTAAAGGAGCTTCTGGGGACTTAACAGAGTGCAAACAGAAAACTGTAGATTTAAACCATATACCAGAAATTATATTACATATGAATGCACTAAATATGGATATTAAAAAAAGATAGTGAAAAGTGGATAAAAAAAGAAACCAACTCATTTGTTTACAACAGAGAAACTTTAAATATAAGGACACAAAAAGATTAAAAGTAAAAGAATAAAAAGAGGCTATGTCATATAAACGTTAAACCCCCAAAAAGCTAATGTATATGCTAATATAAGACAGAAGTATCAAAAGAGATAAAGGACATTGCATAATGATAAAAGTATCAATCCAACAATCCTAAAACTATACACAACCAATAACATAAATCAGAGCCGACAAAGAAAAATTAGACGTATCCAAATTACAGTTGAGATTTTTACACAGCCCTTTCAGTAAAATAAGAAAAAATCAAAAATGGTATAGAATATTTGAACAGTAAGATTAATTCACATTAACTAATTGGCATATGTAAAACACTATACTCAACAATTGCAAAGTATACGTTCTGTTCAAGCGCACATGGAAACTTACTCAAATAGACCATATGTTGAGTGATAAACCACATCTAAACAAATTTTGAAAAATTTAAATCATAAAGAGTATGGTCTTTTATCACAATGGAATCAAAATAGGAATAAGTAATAAGAAGATTAGTAGAAAATCCCTCAAATGATTGGGATTTAAGCAACACATTAAAACAATCTAGGGAATAAAAATAAACATGATAAAAATTAGAAAATATTTTGAACTGAGTTATAATGAAAATATGACATCTCAAAATTTATATTTTAGCTAATATTAGAACTTTATATGCATATATTACACAAGCAGAAAGGTTGAGAATCAATTATCTAAGACCCATCTTAAAAGCTAGAAAAATTACAGAAAAATAAACTCCCAAAAAGGGATAATTAAGAAAATATCAGAGAGTGTAAGTCAATGAAGTAATAGATAACTGTAGTCTAGCAGAGAAATATCAACAAAACCAAAAGATGGTTCTTTCAAAAGTTTAGTGAAATTAATAAACTTTTAGTAAGAATGATTGTGTAAAAAGAGAAGATAACTGTAGTCTAGCAGAGAAATATCAACAAAACCAAAAGATGGTTCTTTCAAAAGTTTGGTGAAATTAATAAACTTTTAGTAAGAATGATTGTGTAAAAAGAGAAAAAAAATTATTAACATCAGTAATGAAAAGGAGTCATTACTGTATATAAATTCCTATAGACATTGATAATAAGAAGATAATATAAAGAACTTTATGACACTAAATTTGAAAATTTAGATAAAACAAAATATTTCCAGCAAAACACACATACCAAAACAGAAAATCAAAATAGTCCTCTATCTGGAAACAATATTAAATTTATAATTAAAAGCCTTCCCACAGAAGTGACTCCAGGCCCTGATTGCTACACTGGTCATTTTATCCAAAAATCCAAGGAAGAAATAATACCAATCTAATACAAACTTTTACAGAGAATACAAAAAGAGAAAACATTACCCAACTAATGTTAGGAGGCCAGCAAAACCTTGACAAGAACTTTATGAGACAAGAAATTTACAGACAAATCCGCCTTGTAAACATGGATACAAAAATCTTCAACAAAATATTAGCATATATAATCTAACAATATATTAAAAGAACCAACGGGGGTTTATTGCAGGAAGGCAAAGCTGCTTAAAGATTCAAATACCAATCAGTATAATGTATCTTATTATAATAAAGGTGAAAAATCATATGGTCATTAAATTAGATGCAGATAAAACACTTTACAAAATTCAATAACTGTTTTTTTTAAAAAGAACTCTCACATCTAAGAATAGAAGAGCACTTCTATAAAACATCATTATTGATGGTAAAACACTGAATATTTTCCTCTGAGTTCAGGAACAAGACAAAAATATCTATTACCCTTCTATTCAGTCTCATTCTGGTGATCCTAGGCAGAGAAATAAGATAAGAAAAAGAAGCAAAAAGTATATATAGTAGACTTCCAGTTTACCGTCCAGCATATAAGGAGCTTAGAAATTATCACTCCATCTAACAATAAGTAAAAAGCTGAATAAACTGAAATATCAACATTTCTTCTTAGATCTATCAGAGAAGTGAGATCACACAGCAAATCGCTGCCTCCAAAATTGAAGAGAAAGGCAGGCAGATACTGAAATTCTTAACTTACTGAGCAGAAACCCATGAACAGAAACCTCTGTGGGAACCAGTGTCGGGCAGGAAAACTAGAACTGTAATTTATGAATTGCTGGATGCTCAGTGCAGACAACTCTGAGAGTTAAAAACTCCAGGGACACTGGTTATAAGGGGGCTCCCACACTTGCATGGGTTTTACCTCCAGAAGCTCTACCAGGTCCTCACAGTAAATATTAGAAAAAAATCCTCTTGTGTATCTGGTAGGTGGAGGGGAAAAGGACCCACTTTGAAATACACCTGAACATTCTTTTCTTCTTAACAAGTCCTGTCCTCAGGAGATACTATTTTACCAGAGCCTAACCTGCTGGGGTTTTATCAGAGCCTAACCTACCAGGGGAAAGGGAAACTCCAGCTCTCTAGCCTTCCACATGGGGAAGGGAAATATCCCACTCTAGCCCACTCCAGCCATCCTATCCCACCTAATGGGGAGAAGATACTGAAAGTAGTGGTGCAGTTCATAGTCCAGGCACACAGCTCATTAAAGAGCAAAAACCTAATCATAGGACTATCTCACACTTCCTCTCCCCCCACACCTTACCACTATATTACTAAAGGTCTATTTATCATAGTTCCCTATACCCACTACATTATATTTGCCTCTTAACAAAAAAATACGATGCATATTAAAAGGCAAAAAAAAACACAGTTTGAAGAAACTGAACAAGCATCACAGCCAGAGTCAAATATGGCAGGAATGTTAGAATTATCAGACAAACCATGATTAATCAGCTAAGGGTAATGGAAAAAGTAGGCAACGTGCAGGAATAGATAGATAATGTAAGCAGAGAGATGGAATTTCTAAGAAAGAATAAAAAAGAAATGCTAGAGACGAAAAACACTGTAACTGAAATGAAGAATGACTTTGATGGGCTCATTAGTATACAGTACATGGCCGAGAAAAGAATCTCTGAGATTAAGGATATATCAAAAGAAACCTCCAAAACTAAAAAGAAAAAATAAGACTGGAAATAAAAATGGAATATTCAAGAACTGTGGTACAACTACAAAAGATGTAACTTATGCATAATGGGAATACTGAAAGGAGAAGAAAAAGAGAAAGGAACAGGAGCAAAAACTTGAAGCAATAATTACCGAGAATTTTCTCAAATTAATTTCAGACACCAAACCACAGATCTAGGAAGCACAGAGAACACCAAGCATTCAAGTATTATAAATGTTTTTCTTTTTTTTTTTAAATACGCCCAGGCATATCACAATCAAACCTCAGAAAATCAAAGATAAGAAAAAAATCTTGAAAGAAGCCAGAGGGGAAAAACACCTCAGCTATACAGGAGCAAAGATAAAAATTACATCCGACTTCTCCTGAGAAACCTTGCAAGCAAGGAGAGTGTAGAGTGAAATATTTAAAGCAATGAGGGGGGAAAAAATGACCCACATAGAATTCTGTACCTTGTGAAATTATCCTTCAAAGGTGAAGTAAAAATAAAGACTTTCTCAGACAAACAAAAATTGAGGGAATGTGTTGCCAGGAGACATGCCTTGCCAGAAATGTTCTTCAGAGAGAAGGAAAATGATATAGTTCAGAAACTCAGAGGTACCTAAAGAAAGGAACAGCATAAATAAATAAAGGTAAAATAAAAACCTTTATTTTTTTCTTATTCTTAATTGATCTGACAGATAACAGTTTGTTCAAAGTGATAACAGCAACAATGTATTTACATATGCACACATATATATTACATACATATATACCTATACATAAGAATTTCATTTTTCATATATATGTATGCTTATGTGTAAGTGAAAGGAATGACAGCAATACAAATGGGAAAGAGGGAGAAATTAGGAACATATTGTTCTTATAAGATATTTGCACTACCAGTGAAGTGGTGTAGAGTTATTTGAAAGTAGATTTGGATTAGTTGTAAACATATATTGCAAACTCTAAGCCAACAACCTAAAAAATAAAAATAGAAGTATAACTGATATACTACGAAAGGAGAGAATCATATAAAATGTTCAATAAAAACCACAAAAGGCAGAAAATATGGAAGACAAAAACAAGAACAAACAACAGGGAAACAAATAGAAAACTGTACCAAATATGATAGATATTAATCCAAATNACAGCATAAATAAATAAAGGTAAAATAAAAACCTTTATTTTTTTCTTATTCTTAATTGATCTGACAGATAACAGTTTGTTCGAAGTGATAACAGCAACAATGTATTTACATATGCACACATATATATTACATACATATATACCTATACATAAGAATTTCATTTTTCATATATATGTATGCTTATGTGTAAGTGAAAGGAATGACAGCAATACAAATGGGAAAGAGGGAGAAATTAGGAACATATTGTTCTTATAAGATATTTGCACTACCAGTGAAGTGGTGTAGAGTTATTTGAAAGTAGATTTGGATTAGTTGTAAACATATATTGCAAACTCTAAGCCAACAACCTAAAAAATAAAAATAGAAGTATAACTGATATACTACGAAAGGAGAGAATCATATAAAATGTTCAATAAAAACCACAAAAGGCAGAAAATATGGAAGACAAAAACAAAACATATTGTTCTTATAAGATATTTGCACTACCAGTGAAGTGGTGTAGAGTTATTTGAAAGTGGATTTGGATTAGTTGTAAACATATATTGCAAACTCTAAGCCAACAACCTAAAAAATAAAAATAGAAGTATAACTGATATGCTACGAAAGGAGAGAATCATATAAAATGTTCAATAAAAACCACAAAAGGCAGAAAATATGGAAGACAAAAACAGGAACAAACAACAGGGAAACAAATAGAAAACTGTACCAAATATGATAGATATTAATCCAAATGTATCAATAACCATAAACATCAGAGGTCTAAGTACACCAATTAAAAGATAGAGATATACCATACTAACACCTATTCAAAAGAAGTGAAAGTAGCTATAGTAATTTCAGACAAGGCAGACAAGAGAAAGGAAAATTGCCACAGATAAAGAGGGCTGTTACATAATTTTAAAGGGATCAGTACTCCAAAAAACAACAATCCTTAATATGTAGGCACCTAACAACAAAACAACAAAATATGTGAGGCAAAAACTGTGAAGAAAAATAGATGAATCCACTATTATAGTTGGAGACTTTAACACCCCTCTATCAGAAGTGGACAGATCCAGCAGAAAATCATGAAGGACATGTTGAACTCAACAACACTATCAATCAACTAGATATACTTGACATCAATAAACTACTTCATCCAACAACAGCAGATTACACATTCTTCTCAAATTCACATAGAACATTAATCAAAATAAACCAGATCCTAGGCTGTAAAACACACCTTAATAACTTTTAAAAAGTAGAAATCATACAATGTCTGCTCTCAGATCACAATGGAATTAAACCAGAAATCAATAACAAAAAGATAGTTGGAAATTCCCAATATACATGGAGATGAAACAACACACTTCTAAATAACACATTGGTCAACGAAGAAATCTCAAGAGAAATTTAGAAATATTTTGCACTAACAAAAAGGAAAATACAACTTATCAAAATTTGTGGAATGCAGTGAAAGCAGTACTTAAAGGGAGAATTAAGAGCATTGATCTAAAATCAATAATCTAAGCCCTCACTCAGGAAAAAAAAGAACAAATAAATCTAAAGTAAGAGAGAGAAAAATAATAAAAATTAGAGCTGAAGTCAATAAAACTGAAAACAGGAAATCAATAGAAAAAAATCAACAAAACCAAAAGCTGGTTCTTTGAAAAGATCAAAAAAAAAAAAAAAAGATAAGCTTCTAGCCAAGCTAACTAAGAAAAAAAGAGAAGACACAAATTACTAAAAAAAAAAACAAAAAAACCAAAAACTGGGTCTTTAAAAAAAAAAAAAAAAAAAAAAAAAAAAAGATAAGCTTCTAGCCAAGCTAACTAAGAAAAAAAGAGAAGACACAAATTACTAACATCGGCAATGAAGGAAAGGACATCACTCCAGATTTCATGTACAATAAAAGGATAATGAAGAAATATTATTAACAATTATATGCCCACAAATTTGTTAACCTAGATAAAATGAACCAATTCCTTGAAAGACACGATCTGCCAAAACTCACACAAGAGGAGCTGGACAATATCAGAGGCCTATATCTAGTAAAGCAATTGAATCAATAATAACCTTCCAAAACAGAAAGCTCCTGGCCCAGGTGAATTCTACAAAACATTTAAGGAAGAAGGATACCAATTCTATACAATCTCTTTCAGAAGACAGAAGCAGAAGAAATACTTTCTAACTCATTCTGTAAAGCCAGCATTATCCTAATACCAAAACCAGACATAGATATTACAAGAAAATAAAACTATAGACCAATGTCTCTCATGAATGTAGAAGCAAAATCTTCACCAAAATATTAGAAAATAAAATCCAACAATATAAGAATGACCAAGTGAACATTATTGCAGGCATTCAAGGATAGTTCAACATTCAAAAATCAATTAATGTAATCCATCATATCAACAGGATAAAGAAGAAAAATCACATGATCATATCAATAGATACAGAAAAACATTTGACAAAACACAACACCCATTCATGATGAAAACCTCTCAGCAAGCTAGGAATAGAAGGAACTTCCTCAACTTGATAAAGAGCATCTATTAAAAACATACAGCTAACATCATACTTAATGGTGAGAAACTCACAGCTTTCCCAGTAAGATTAGGAACAAGTCAAGAATGTCCCCATTCCCCACAGTTTTCAACAACATACTGGAAGTCCTAACTAAAGCAATAAGACAATAAAAATAAATAAATAAAATGTACTGGGAATGTTGAAATAAAACTGTTCACAGATGACATGATTGTCTACGTAGAAAACATAAAAGAATTGACCCAAAAAAGTCCTCGAACTAATAAGCAATTACAAGATTGCAGGATACAGGTTAATATATAAAACCCAATCATTTTCCTATATACTAGCAATGAACAAGTGGAATTTGAAACTAAAAACACATTACCATTTATTTACATTAGTACCCTAAGAAATGAAATACTTAGGTATGAACTTTACAAAGTATGTACAAAATCTATATGAGGAAAACAATAAAAGTTATGAAAAATGTCAAAGAAGAACTAAGTGAGAGATATTTCATGTTTATGAATTGAAAGACTTAATATTAGCAAGATTCAGTTCTTCCCAACTTGATCTATAGATCCAGTGCAATCCTAATAAAAATCCCAGCAAATTATTTTGAGGATTTCAACAAATAGTGCTGGAACAACTGGACATCCACATGCAAAAGAAGAAATCTAGACACACAGACTTTATAATCTTCACAAAAATTAAGTCAAAGTAGATTATAGACCTAAGAGTAAAACACAAAACTATAAAATTCCTACAAGATAACATAAGAGAAAATCTAGATGACCTTGGGAATGGTGATGACTTTTTAGATAGAATACCAAAGGTCCAGTCCATGAAAGAAATAATTAATAATAAAATGTAACTTAATTAAAATTAAAAACTTCTATTCCACAAAAGACACTGTCAAGAGAATGAGGAAACAGGTTACAGACTGGGAGAAAATATTTGCAAAAGACACATCTGATAAAAGAATGTTAGCCAAAATATACAAAAACCTCTTAAAACTCAACAATAAGAAAACAAACAATCCAATTAAAATATAGCAAAAGACCTGAATGGACACCACTAAAGATACTTGGATGACAAGAAGACTCACAGATAGCAAGTAACCATATAAAAAGATGTTCAGCATCATATGTTTTAAGGGAATTGCAAATTAAAACAACAAGATGCCACCACATACCTATTAGAATGCCCAAAACAGAAAATACTGACAACACCAAATAATAGCAAGGATGTGGGGAGCAGCAGGAACTCTCATTCACTGCTCATGGGAATGCAAAATGGTACAGCCACTTTGGAAGACTCTTTGGCAGTTTCTTAAAAACTAAACATGCTCGGGCCGGCCCGGTGGCGCACTGCTACAGTGCGCCGCTTGGGAAGTGCAGCAGCGCTCCCGCCGAGGGTTCGGATCCCACATGCAGACCGGCCGCTCACTGGCTGAGCGAGGAGCGGGGGCAACGCCGAGGGTTGCGATCCCATTGCCGGTCCCGGTCCGGTGCGGGCGCGACACTGAGGGTTGAAAGTCACAGATCTCCAGATTCAGGAGGCCCAAAGATCCCCAAACATATTCAACCCAAAAGGTCCTCTCCAAGACATGTGATAGCCAAACTGACAAAACTCAAAGACAAAGAGAGAATCTTAAAAGCTGCAAGAGACAAGCAGCAAGTCACCTATAAGGGAGCCCCATTCAGAATAACATCAGACTTTTCATCAGAAACCTTAAAAGCCTGGGCCGGCCCGGTGGCGCACTGCTACAGTGTGCCGCTTGGGAAGCGCGGCGGCGCTCCCGCCGAGGGTTCGGATCCCACATACAGACCGGCCGCTCACTGGCTGAGCGAGGTGCGGGAGCAACACCGAGGGTTGCGATCCCGTAGCCGGTCCCGGTCCGGTACGGGCGCGACACTGAGGGTTGCGATCCGTGGCTGGTCACGAAAAAAAGACAAAAAGGGAAAAAAAAAAATTAGAAACCTTAAAAGCCAAACAGAATGGATGATATATTCAAAATACTAAAGGACAACAATTGCCAGCAAAGAATACTTTACCCAGCAAGGCTATTCTTCCGAAATAAAGGACAAATAGTATATTTCTCAGACAAACAAGAACTGTAGGAGTTCACTAACACACGACCAGCCTTACAAGAAATTTTCAAGGAAGTACTGGGTTTGATACCTCAAAAACAACCATCACTGTCATGAATACTCAAGAAAGAACAAAACCTACCAGCAAAACAAAAATGCTAACAAAAAAAAAACATACTTTATCTACCACCCAAGAAACCAACAAATACAGAAGACAAACAGAAAATTAAACAGAAAGGAACAAAAGGCACTTAAGACATATAAACAAAAATCAATAAAATGCTAGAAGTAAATCAACATCTTTTCAATAATAACTCTAAATGTAAAGAGATTAAATTCCCCACCCAAAAGACACAGATTGACTGAGTGGGTTAAAAAGATGGACCAAACAATATGCTGCCTTCAAGAGACTCACCTGACTTGTAAAGACACACATAAACAAAAAGTGAAAGGATGGAAAAAGATATATCATGCAAATAAAAATGAACAACAAGATGGAGTAGCTATTCGTACATCAGATAAAGTAGATTTTAAAGCAAAAACCATAAAAGAGATAAAGAAGGCCACTATATAATGATAAAAGGATCCACCCATCAAGAAGACATAACAATCATAAATATATATGCACCCAATGTCAGATCAGCCAGATTTATAAAGCAAACACTATTAGATCTAAAGAATGAGACAGACACTAACACTGTAATAGCAGGGGCCCTGAACATCCCACTCTCAACATTGGACAGATCATCCAGGCAGAATATCAATAGAGAAACAATATCTAAACAACACTTTAGACCAATTGGACTTGGCAGATATCTACAGAACATTCCACCCAACAACCTCAGAATATTCATTCTTCTCATCAGCACATGGAACATTCTCCAAGATAGACAGCATGTTAGGTCACAAAGCAAGTCTCAACAAATTCAAAAAACTGGAATTATTCCATGTATTTTTTCTCATCACAAAGGATTAAAATTAGAAATCAATAACAAATGAAACTCTAGAAACTATACAAATACATGGAAATTAAACAACATTCTACTTAATGATATATAGGTCCAAGAAGAAATTAAACAGGAAATCAGAAAATTTCTTGAAACTAATGAAAATAATGACACATCATACCAAAACCTGTGGGAAACTGCAAAAGCAGTACAAAGGGGGTAATTTATCACATTAAATGCTTATTTCAGAAAATTGGAAAGATGGCAAATAAACAACCTAACACTTCACCTTAAAGATCTAGAAAAACAAGAACAATCCAAACCCAAAGTTAGTAGACAGAAAGAAATAATTAAGATCAGAGCAGAACTAAATGAAATAGAAACCTGAAAAACAATACAAAAGATCAATGAAATGAAAAGTTGGTTTCTTGAAAAGATAAATAAAATTGACAAACCGTTAGCAAGGCTAACTAAGAAAAGAAGAGAGAAGACCCAAATAACAAAAATTAGAAATGAAAAAGGTGATATTACAACTGATACCTCAGAAATACAAGGAATCATTAGAGACTACTATAAACAACTACATGGAGGAAATGGATAAATTCATGAACACATACAAACTACCAAAACTGAGCCAAGAAAATGCAGAAAATCTGAAAGACCAA
>NW_007726280.1:13238-14532 GCF_000696425.1 Galeopterus variegatus | reverse complement strand
CATATGATCATCTCTATAGATGCTGAAAAAGCACTTGACAAAATTCAACATTCTTTCATGATAAAGACTCTCTAGATGGAAGGTATCTCAACACAATTAAAGCTATATATGATAAGCCCACTGCCAATATCATTCTGAATGAGGAAAAGCTGAAAGCTTTTCCCTTAAGAACAGGAACTAGACAAGGATGCCCACTCTCACCACTCCTATTCAACATAGTGTTGGAAGTGTTAGCCAGAGCAACCAGAGAAGAGAAGGAAATAAAGGGCATCCAGATTGGAAAAGGTGAAATCAAACTGTCCCTGTTTGCAGATGATATGATCATACATATTGAACAGCCTAAAGCCTCTACAAAAAAACTCCTAGAGTTGATAAATGATTTCAGCAAAGTTTCAGAATACAAAATCAACACACAAAAATCAGTAGCATTTCTATACACCAACAGTGAACATGCAGAAGAAGAAATCAAGAAAGCTAGCCCATTTACAATAGCCACCAAAAAAATAAAGTACTTAGGAATAAAATTAACAAAGGATGTGAAAAATCTCTATGAGGAGAACTACAAACCACTGTTGAGAGAAATTAAAGAGGACACAAGAAGATGGAAAGATATCCCATGCTCTTGGATTGGAAGAATTAACATTGGGAAAATGTCCATATCACCCAAAGTGATCTATAGATTCAATGCATTCTCCACTGAAATTCCAATGACATCTTTCTCAGAAATGGAAAAAACTATATAGACATTTTTATGGAATAACAAAAGACCACACATAGCAAAAGTAATCTGGAGCAAAAAAAAATTAAGCTGAAGGCATAACACTACCTTACTTTAAACTATATTACAAAGCTATAACAACCAAAATAGCATGGTACTGGCATAAAACACATACACACAGATCAATGGAATAGAATAGAGAACCCAGAAATCAACCCATACACCTACAACCATCTGATCTTTGACAAAGGCAGCAAGTCCACACATTAGGGAAGAGACTGCCTCTTCAACAAATGGTGCTGGGAAAACTCTATATTCATATGTAGGAGAATGAAACTAGACCTATACCTCTCACCATATACCAAAATCAATTCAAAATGGATTAATGAATTAAATATACATCCTGAAAAAAATAAAACCCCTTAAAGAAAACATAAGGGAAACACTCCAGGAAGGAGGAGTGGGTACAGACTTCATGAATAGGACCCCAAAAGCAACTAAAGGGAAAATAAACAGATGGGATTATATCAAACTAAAAAGCTTCTGCACAGCAAAAGAAACAATCAACAGAGTGAA
>NW_007726280.1:11354-12112 GCF_000696425.1 Galeopterus variegatus | reverse complement strand
AAATAAATAAATAAATAAATATAGACACAAACAAATAAAGGGTGGTTGGGGGAAAGAAGACACAACAATCACAACAATTTCTTGAACTTTTTAGGACAAGAGAACAGAGATGATGTGGGGGGGGAGGGGAAAGAGAGAAGCGGGGAAGAGGAATGGGTAAAGGGTCATGAAAATCAACTAGAATAAAAAATAAGAAAAAAAATGGGAGTCACAGATGCCTAATGTTCAGTGTACTGATAGTAGTAGAGAGCCAAATAAAGAAACCCTAGGGGAAGATGCAACGTAAGGTGGCAGATCCAGGACACTTTGTAAACCCACCCACCCCACCAGAAAATTTTCCTTCCGGAGTATGCTCTCAATCCTTGAGTTTTGTGTAGTTTTTCTTAATAATGGAATGCTTCCCTCTATATGAAAAAATGACCTACAGATGAATGATAGTCAGCTTGTAAATTCAAAGCAGGCTGGGTAAGGCCATTAGTCTTTAGAAGTATCATTTCTCTCAGAGGTAAGTTGGTAAATAAAGTAACCACAAAGATTTTGAAAACTACTACCTGAACACAATTTTATTTTTATTAACTTTAACCTGGCTTCACTTTCAACATTTACATTTTGAGTGAAAGGAGAATAAAAGCTAAAATTTTGCTTTTGAAAAGGAAAAATGTTGTAGCCACAGAAAACAAGACTGAAATCTAAATATGTTTCCCTTTCTTATTATTTTGAGAGGGAACAGGAAAAATGAAGTCAAATTCTCAACTAAG
>NW_007726280.1:7278-10979 GCF_000696425.1 Galeopterus variegatus | reverse complement strand
GTTTCCCTTTCTTATTATTTTGAGAGGGAACAGGAAAAATGAAGTCAAATTCTCAACTAAGTATTGTTCAAAAATTTCAAACACTGACCAGTTCTCTTGATTACATAGAGCACAGAGCTTTTCAACAGCCCCCTGCACAGCTTGAAGACGACTCCATGTGCCTCTTAATCTTCTACTGATATTTGGCAACAGTTAGTGGTGTCAAGGGGAATCCAGCTATGAGCTAAACTGGAAGCTGATGATGTTATACGTCTTTGAATTTGGGCTCTATATGAGCATCAAAAGTGGGTACTTAATTTCTTACCACTAAACGGCAAGTCAAGTATATCAACAATGTAGTCCTAAAAACCAGTTCTCAGTATTCAAAGGTTGTATACATTTATTGTTCTGAATGCATATAGGAAAAGATAGTAAAACGTACAAACATAGGCCAGAAACTGAGCTGAAGTGAAGGAAATCATCACCACCAAATGGAAAAGACTCGGGATACCTAAAGCCTAAGCTGAAATGTGACATCGCTGAATAAACAAAAGTAGTAAAACCAATCTAAAAGTGTACTCTTTAAAAGTAAAGAGACAGTGTCTCAGAGTGCAAGTTCTGTAAATCATTGGCTATAGTCACAAACAGAAGTGTAATATTTAAAGGAGAGAGCTGTACACCATACCAATAAACTGTCACAAGGATGATAGTATCTGCAGCTGTGCAATCTTTAGAGTAGTTGCATTTGTCAGGTAACACAGTGCTTTCTACACATGAAATTCTCTCTTCTATACAGGTGTGTGAAATACACAGGCACTGCCTTTACTGCAATAAATTGCCCTTGTACTCACCACAGGAAGAAAAACTGTGGTAACATCATACGATCAGATCAATGATGCATTAAGATCAAAGTGCAGAGAAGAATTAAGTCTTTCCTGAGTTTCATATAAGAATCTTGAATAGCAAAATAATTAGTTCCTGAGAAAGAAGATTCCATGCCCTGTGTGACAGTTCCATACCTAGAAAATCCGCCACTTCAATCAGTTGCTAACTCTTTACTTAACATCTACTCTATTCTGAAACCTCACATACGTCTTTAAGTTATTCACTGACAGGTGATTTTTCTCCTTCAAAGCCAACATCTTTGTAAGATGTTCCCAAAATCCAAAACTTAAACTTTTGCCAGTAAATTAAGCATTTTGATGATCAGGGGGTTTATTTCAAGTGGCTTCTTTCAAGGATAACAACAGTAATAAAAATATTAATAAAAACAATGACAGTGATGAGCTCTAAACTTAAAAGAGGCTCCAACAGGAGTCGAGATGACTAAGTACAATAGCTTTGATTTCATCCTAATTTATTGTTTCCCAAGGACCTCTAGAATTTTCCTGTATGTAACTTCTCTATCATAATCATGAGTCCTAATCACTCCCATTGCCTCCCTGACCAAAACAAAATTTCCAAGAGTAATTACATTCAGCTTATTATAGTTTCAGTTGTGCTACAGAAAGGGAAACATTCTACGCCTCCTGTTTTAAACTTTTGTGAGGAACTGTTGGGAGCCATGGAATAGGACCCTTGATCCTTCAAGTAAGCTGCTCATCAGATATGGAGGAAGGGATGATGCACAAGTACCTGGGAATTTGTATATTTGTGTCCTTAAAGTCTTCAAGTAACAGCCACTGGGTACTTGGCATTTCCAGTAACTGAAGAATATCAGAACAGAATTACTGGTCTAAGTAACTAGGGAAAGTAAGCCTTAAAAAAAATTTTTTTTTTAATGTTCATCAGTGAAAGGCATTCTGTAAATAAAAACTCATGGTCAAAGTTTCTTTTTTGAACTTCAAAGTTTAAAAAAATGCAAAAATACTAGAGAGAATTCTTGTATATCCTTCATCCAGCTCCCCAAATGTTAACAGTTACCCCCGTATTATCATTTATATTCTCATTCTCATTCTCTCTCTCTCTCCCCCACCCTTCCTCCCCCCATTTCTAGAGTACATTTGTATTTAGTACATTTATTCCTTAGACTTAGAATACACAGTCGAAATACTGGTCAAAAGTTATTTAGCTCAGTTCTACCCACTCACCAATCACTACACACTTTCAGTGTGGTTATGTCATTTGAAATACTCATATGGTTAAATTTCTTTGTTTCTGTTTGTATCCATTTTCATTCTTCACTCATGCTAGTTTGTTTGTTTGTGTATTTAGTATGAGAAAACTAATGTGTTTCTAAATGTCACAACTATGCAAAAAAGAAGTCAGAGAATTATTACTCCCCCATACCATCCACTCTACCCTCCTCATACCAACCCCAACTTTTCTACTCCATTTGCACCAATCATCTCTAGGTAACCAGTCTCAGTAGTTTCTGGTTTACCTTTCTTCTGTTTCTTTCTGAACAATTGATCAGATAAATGTATGTTGTAGCACTTCCTCTTCTATCTACACAAAAGATGGCATTCTGTAAATTCTCTTTATATTTATATTGGATTAGATTGAAAATCATTTCATATCAGATTATAGTTTCCTCAATCTTTTTTTTTTTTTCCTTTTTGTCTTTTTTCGTGACCGGTAGCAGGATCTCAACCCTCAGTGTCGTGCCCGTACCGCAACTGGCAATGGGATCGCAACCCTCGGTGTTGCACCCACACCGCGCTCAACCAGTGAGTGGACCGGTCTCTATATGGGATCCGAACCCTCGGCGGGAGCGCCGCCGCGCTCCCAAGCGCCACGCTCTACCAAGTGCGCCACCGGGCCGTCCCCTCGATCTTTTTTTATGCTACATAGTACTCCATTGTGTGACTGTAGCATAGCTTATTGAATCACTCTCCTATGCATGCATATTTAGGTTATTTCCAATTACAAATAATGCTGCAGTAAATATCTTTTTTGCATATATATTTTCATGTCATTGAGGGTGTATCTTCAGGGTAAACTCCTACAAGGGTACTGCTGGGTCAAAAGAAAGTGCATATGTTATTTTGATAGATGCTGTGCAATTTGCTTCCAAAAGAGTTGCACCAATTTGCATTCCCCCAGAAATGAGAGTACCTGTATCATCACACCCTTGCCAAAAGAATGTGTTTCATATTTTTAATTTACAATTCTATAGGTTAGAATTGTCACCTCAATATAGTTTTAATTTGCATTATTTGCATTACCCACTTCACTTCTGGCCAAGATGGAGGCTGAAAAGAAACAGAAAAAAAAACTTTATTTAAAAAAAAAGAAAGAAAAAGAAAAAATTTATAAAATAAGGTTTCAAGATTGAACATCAGGCAACAAAGGACAGTATTCCTTGAGAGACAGTAAACAAATGAGAGTCCCAGCTTACCGCGTGCAGAGAGTTTCCAAACTACAGCATAGGGAGGAAGAACCCAGGGAAAGCCCAGCTATTCTCCTGAGTGAAGAAATAGAACTAAAAGTTCAGGGAGACTAAGGTGGCTAGAATTCACAGGGCAGAGCACTGGAGAAGGGGGAGCTGCACGGATACAGACCAGAGACCTGCAAAGGGGCTCCTTGAGTGTTCTACTAAGTACTGATTGGCACATGCATGTGAGAAAACTACATTACGCCAGGAAAAAAAAAAAACTGAAAAGATTAGAGGAAAAAAATCCCAGTAGCTCAGAAAGGCCTCAGGACAGTTTCTATCTTCACTAGCCAAAGTGGAAAGTGTCATCATTTATGGGGTATCACAGAGTACTCAAAAGGGTTTT